>NW_027507758.1:36970943-37248443 GCF_037356315.1 Lithobates pipiens
TCATTGTAATAGCTTATTTCTCCCACACGGAATGTGCATACCACAAATAACACCCCAAAATACATTCTGCTACTCCTCCTGAGTATAACGATACCACATGTGTGAGACTTTTACACAGCCTGACCACATACAGAGGCCTGATTTATTGCACAGATGCGCAGATTTGTTGCACGGATGTGCACTGATGAGGCGGCAGATGGGCACTGATGAGGCGGCAGATGGGCACTGCTGAGGCGGCACAGATGGGCACTGCTGAGGCGGCACAGATGGGCACTGCTGAGGCGGCAGATGGGCACTGATGGGTCGGCACAGATGTGCACTGATTTATTGCACGGATGTGCACTGATTTATTGCACGGATGTGCACTGCTGAGGTGGCAGATGGGCACTGCTGAGGCGGCAGATGGGCACTGCTGAGGCGGCAGAGATGGGCACTGCTGAGTCGGCACAGATGGGCACTGCTGAGTCGGCAGATGGGCACTGATAGGTCGGCACAGATGTGCACTGATTTATTGCACGGATGTGCACTGATAAGGCAGCAGATGGGCACAGATGGGCACTGCTTAGGCGGCACAGATGGGCACTGCTTAGGCGGCACAGATGGGCACTGCTGAGGCGGCACAGATGGGCACTGCTTAGGCGGCACAGATGGGCACTGCTGAGGCACAGGTGGGCACCGATTGGTACAGATGGGCACCGATTGGCACTGGCTGGCACTGGCTGGCACTGGCGGGCACTGGCGGGCACTGGCGGGGCACTGGCGGGCACTGGTGGGCACAGGTGGCCACAGGTGGGCACAGGTGGGCACAGGTGGGCACAGGTGGGCACTGGCGGTGTACAGGTGGGCACTGGCGGTGCACAGGTGGGCACAGGTGGGCACAGGTGGCCACAGGTGGGCACAGGTGGGCACAGGTGGGCACAGGTGGGCACTGGCAGGGTAGATCTGGGCACTGGCAGGGTAGATCTGGGCACTGGCAGGGTAGATCTGGGCACAGGTCGAGTTTTTATAAGTTTGCTGTCACTTCACACACTCACAAAAACCTTCGGTCTCCTCACACGCTATCGCTGTGTGAGGAGACACGTTCGGCAATGGGTGATGATCTCATTTGTTTACATTTGAGATCATCACCCATTGGAGGAGGCGATCGCGCTGTAAACGGCTGCTGTGATTGGCCGTTTACAGCGATCTGTGATTGGCTGTGTCCAGCGGACACGGCCAACACAGATTTTCCCCGATGCGCGCTCCCGGGAGCGCGCGGGGAACTCTTAAAGGGGACGACGTCAATAGACGTGGTCCCGGAAATTGAGATCCGCGCTGTAGACGTCTTTTTACTATAGCGCGGATCTCAAGTGGTTAAATCCTGTATAATAATAATCAGGTAAGTTAAAGTGTAAAAAAACTCTGCCCTAGACAAACCAAGCAATTAACATTTGCACTGCAGGTGATGCCCCACTACAAGGGATAATTTTTCAATCTTCCTATGGTTAGGCTTTTAAAGGCAGATGCATAGTATTCTCGGGTGTGAGTTTTATAAAATATTTATGTCCATTGCCTAAGTCCATTCCACTTGGCCTTGCTTTATTGATTGATCAGTAGTCCTAACTGACACATCTGGTATTAAAAAAAAAATGCTTTTTGTTTGCCAGTCCAATTATGGCCACAAAACTATGCAAATTACAGTAGCACTTGCATATGTTGCACTGACTTATGGGAAGAAAACAGAGTGAAATTTCTTGAGACTTTGAAGGTTTCTCTTTAGATGTTTGGAATTCTTTGGCCTTACACAGGGATGGCAGCTTGCCTGAAAAGTGGATGTGCTCAGATGCCGCGGTGTTACATGTCATATCCAGGGAGCTAGTACGTATCGATCCATTGGGTCTATCAACGTTTCAGGTCACTTGGCTCAGGGCCTGCTTTCTTCTTTTGACTTTGAAATTTGTGCTGTATGAGCTGACTACTAATGGTCACACACAGTGTGCCCAGTTCACCTTTAAATAGAAATGAAATATTGGTGTTAGAACTTAAAGAACCTTACTCAAAAAGGTACAAACACAGTACACAATGCAGGTGAATTATTTAGAATTTGATAGAATAAAAAAAAAAAAATGTGATGCTGACTGTGACACTGCAAATTCTTTATTGTTGCATAGCTTTCACTTTAAAGGCAATTGGATTTCAGCACACTGAAAGTGGCACTCTTACTGCTAAACAAAATGCCTAAATAATACTCACTTTAAAAAAAAAAAAAAAACAGTTGAATTCTTACCTCTCTATTCTAAAGATGTTAAAGCCCAGGCATGTAAAAGTAAATCCACCCTGCACATAAACATACTGCGTATATATATATATATATATATATATATATATATATATATATATATATATATATATATATATATATATATATATATATATATATATATATATATATATATACATATACATATATATATATATATATATATATATATATATATATATATATACATATATATATATATATATATATATATATATATATATATATATATATATATATATACATATATATATATATATATATATATATATATATATATATATATATATATATATATACATATACACACACATATACATATATATATGTGTGTATATATATAAAATACTGACATCATAATACCATTTATATATTTTTTTAATAAAGGTGGAGATTTCCTTTAACAGTAACTCAATATTCATTGAGTAAAAAGCAAACCCCTCTGGGTAATCCAAATACAATTTTAAGCAAGTGCTTTAAAGAAGATTCCTACCCCCTTTTGTTGCTCTGAAGAAATAACTGCTTGTTTGTCACGATCAGGGGTCTGACGCAAAGACTGTAGTAGTAGTGGGATATAGCAGGTAAGGATCAAACATGAGGGTAGTCAGTAAACAAGCCAAAGGTCAGTAATGGGTAGTTTGAGGTTGGGATCAGGCAGAAGTGTAGTCAGGGGACAAGCAAAGGGTCAGTAACAAATGGTAGCAAAGATAGGGACAGGAGCAGGGAAGACCGAGATATTGGCTGGAGAGAACACAATGATTTGGAAGTGCAGGAAGTGCAGAGAAATGGCTTAAATCAGGAAGTTCATGGGATGAGCAAAGCGTTCAAGGTTCAGCAGAAGTCAAGGCACAAAGCAGAGTTATCCAATGGATCAGACAGATTGCAGTCCAGTGTCTCCGGTAGCTCAGACAGAAGAGTCATTGCTAGACACAGTAGAGGTCCCAGATTCAAGTCCAGGCCCTGACATTGTTTCACCATGTCCTTTGCAGACTCATTCTCAATGGGAGGATCCAGTTCATTAAAATCACCTGAGAAAAGCTGCAAGGTCTGCATACATTTAAAAATGTGTATCCCTTAGCGAGTATCTCACCAAAACTCAAATTCCTATTGAGGAGTATGCCTAAAAATCTGTCAGCCAATGACACAAGCAGGAAATTACCTCCAGGGTGCCTTAGTGCATTGAATTTTATGGAACATTGACGCAGACTGAAAAGGAAAATTTATTTTATAGCATTAAATTACAATATGGCCTGTGTAGCAATAGTAAATGCTATATTATGTTTTATTTGCTATTTCTTTTTCACTAAAATGGAGCTACCCTTTCAATTCATTACTATCCAAAATTATCAACAAAAAAGGTGGAATTATTATTTATTTATTTTTTTATATCCAAGTATAACATTAACAGTGTCTTTTGCAAATTTAATTTGGTATTTTTTAATTGCTGGGCTTTTAAGTCCCTCACTGCTAATCATGTTGAACCTCAGTTCAAGCTCGATCTCGGTATTTAATATCTTATTGTTGTGCTGTGTTAAAAGTGCAGCAAGGGCACCACACACATCAATAGACATACAAGAAGATGAGAGATATCTTCCTAAAGTAACCTTGAGCTGAGCATAGCAATCGTCATGCAATTCAAAGGAACATTTTACATTGTTCAGAATCCTATAGAAAATAGGATCTACCGTTTCTTGTACAAAAGGCTCACTAAGATGATGGTAATATCATAATGTTAGTAAATAATAAATAATGGAAACAGTCCATATTACTGGATAATAGTCATGTGGCTTTTTTTCTATTATATGAAAAGCAGCACAAAAACAATATTATGAATGTAATTGTGTGGAAAGTTGACACAGGTGTTTTAGAGTTTCCTTTACCTCCTGCCACCCACGTAAAGCATATGTGCAGCGGCAAAGAGGATGAGCTTTAACGCCCACATGGCACACATATGCGTCCAAGGGCGGATGAGTTTTCTATGCTAAGAGCTCTCTGACTCACCTCATGCTCCCAGTAGAGTGACTAAGGCAGACTTTTTCAACCAGGGTGCCTTCTGGGTTCTTCAGGGGTGCCTTGGCAAAATGCTTACAAATTGCCAAAATTGCCAAAAAATTATAATAACTGTGTTTTTTTTACACAAAGCCACAGGTTTTATTGTGCAGCATTACAACCTTGGGTACTGTGTGGGACAGCCACTGGCATCCCAACAACTAATGATGTCATTGGTTTATAAGGAGTACATCATTGTCTGCATCCTTGTTTGTTCTCTCTCAGCCTCTGTCCGTCAGCGTTGGCATAGTAAGGGATAGAAGATATGCAGAATTTCAAAGGGTGCCACAATTAAAAAACGTTTGAGAAACACTGGACTAAGGTGTCATTGACAACTCGTGGTCTCTAGTAATGATTGGGAACCAGCAGGATTGGCTCCTGATCGTGTGAGGAATTCATCAATGTCTTCCTCATAGTAAATTTTTTTTCTTCAACTCCCAGGTGCCACCATTTTTGATTTGGAAGCTAGCTGGGACTTCCTGATGTCTCACAGCTAGCTCCCAAATCCAAGACACGGCAGGGCAGTGTGAACGTCCCTAGAGCCTCCTGGGATGGGGGACATGTCCCAGGAGGTTATAAGTCAGGAATAAGGGAGGGAAGGCCAAGTTCACATAATTCTGACCTAGGTGAGGGTTAAAGAAGTGGAGGTTGATGCCTTTCAAAAAAAGATACCTGCCACCCTCGTGACCCTCGCCCATCCCCACCCCAAAAACTGACCTTCAGTCGTGGCAGGTGACATTCACATGTGTGGCCATACTGCCACTCTTAGGGCATGTTCACTTGTGTGGATTTGTAGCCTCCTTACAACCTGCTTTATTCCTCAAAATTCCTCAAAATTCCATACCATCACACCACAATTATGTGAATTGCATATGGCTGCAAGGTGGCGGCTCCATTCACATGAGTGGATCATGTTTGGTAATGGTAACAATTGCGGCATGCAGTTTAACTTTTGCTAAGGCCAAAGCGTTGTGACCACTACATGGGTACAGCCCTGAACAGAATCATTGTTTAGTTTCTGGTCGCCTTTGTGAATGCACCTTTAGAGGTTGGTGGAGAAAGAAGAACTGTGCTTTACTTTTTTGGATGAAGGTCCACTTTTACCAGCAATAGAAAAAGTCACCAACTTGGCTCTGCTGAGTAAATCTAGGAATGTTAGGCAAAACATATCCAATTCTTTGGCAGATGAAACTGATTCCATAATTGTACTTCAATTGTGTATTTAGCTATTTGTCTGAAATTCAGCTTGAATAAAACAGAGGGTGAATCTTCTGCACCATTCTTCCAAATCTACTAAAACTGTTATAAATGAATACAAATCAACAAAATTGACTAGCTTCCTTATCCTCCGTTGCAATCGATTCTTTTCTATGAGTGCTCTTTTAGGAGTAGTTCTTATAAATCATATGCATTAAAATAAAAAGAAAGCATTAGAAAGGATCAGTGCAACAAGAAAATGAAATCATACTTCTAAAAAATATTTGAGCTAAGCTACAAATGTAGCCGAAGTTATCTGAATTATTCGTTCCAGTCATTCCCAAGGCGCATCAAAAAGGCAATACCCCCGTGCATTGCTATGGCAACTCACCTTAATGGTGTGTCATATAGCAAGAATAAAAAAACAAAAAAAACAAAAACAAAATGGAGTGACAAGTGATGTGCTGATGCAGGTTAAATCTATTTGAAAATATGGAAGAATCAGGGTTTGAAGAAGCTTTTAGATGTCCAAACAAATGCAACAAACATAAAAATGCTAGATAAATATATTTTCTATACTCAGTGGTCCATCACTAACATCATTTTTTTTCTTTATTTTGCCTTTGCATGTCATTTCTCACTTTGAATGGAATATGAAGCAAAGCGGTATATTTATGTAGCTCAGTAACTAACAGCAATGAGATCGGTAATGTAGCGTATTTAATACACCTTTTTGTTCAATAAATGCTACTGGATGCAAACGTAGCCTGAGCACCTGAATCTTTCATGGTATTAGCCTATGTTTATCCCCTGCACAGCAGCACTGGAAGAAGGACTGGCAGCACTCTGAGCGAATCAGAGCAAAGGAATGACCTCATCAGTGTGCTGCTGCTTCTTCACTGTCCATTGATCAGTGAAGGAGCAGACATAGGCTAGGGGTGGGTCCTATGACAGGTTGTATTTTTCTATGGGGTGCCTGCCCCTGTGGCAGACACTTTGATTGTAAGATTCTCTGGCATTCCTCAAACCTAGCCCAAACACTTGGATTTGTCTTGATATTAACTGGGTTTTGATCTGCACAATAGCACTGCAAGAGGGAGGAGCAACACTCTGAACCAATCAGAGCAAAGAATTGACCTAAACGGTGTTCTGCTTCTCCTTTGCTGTCCAGTCATAGGCTGAGATGGGTCCTATGTCAGGCTGTATTTTTCTATGGCGTGCCTGTCCTTGTGGCAGACAGTTTGATAATAAGATTCCTTGGAATTACACCTAGATCTTGAACACCTGAAACTGTTCTGATATTAGCCTACATTTTCCTCTGCACAACAGCACTGGAAGAGAGAAAAGCAGCACTCTGAGCTGAACAGAGCAAAGAGATGACCTCATAAGTGTGCTGCTGCTCCTTCTCTGTCCATTTACTGTATTCCTTTATGGAGGAGCAGTTTGATGGTAAGATTCCCTGGAATTCCACAAATCTAACTCGAGCACCTGAACATGTCTTGATATTAGCCTACGTTTTCCTCTGCACAACAGCACTGGAAGAGGGAAAAGCAGCCATCTGAGCCAATCAGAGCAAAGAGTGAGGGGTGAGGCTGGGTGAGGCTGTATGTGTCTATTGAGTGCCTGTCTGCCCTGCCCTTGGCAAGATTCTCTGGAATAAAGGACTTGAGTATTGGATAAATGCTGCTTCCTTTTTACTTTGGCCATTATTTGGTTCTACAGTACATAATAAGGATCAAAACTATGAGTGCATGTGCATGAGCTACTGTAAGTAATGATATGTGTTTGTCAATGTATTCATTTTGACTTTTTGCTCTAATAAACAGCATGGTAGAACAGTGGTGCACACCTCTTTTTCTTAGTATCCAATAAGAGTGTATATTCTCAAGGTCTACGCTAGGTGGCTTTTTTATATTCCTTATTGCTTACCTTAACTAACCAAGTAAAATGTTTGCTTGGCAGAACACACCAGAAGAAACTTATACTTACCACCATAGATTAAATCAAATCAAATCAAATCAAATCATCAAATCATTCTCTGCAGCTATTACCTTTTGTACCACCACCCCCTCCCTTTATAATGTAAGCTCTACGAGCAAGGCCCTACTGTACCTTTTGTATTGTACTGTGATTGTGTTGTCCCCCCAATACATTGTAAAGCGCTGCATAAAATGTTGGCGCTATATAAATCGTTAATAATAATAATTATTATTATTGAACACTCCCCTTGCTTCTCCTAGTCAATCCTTGCAAAGTGGTCACTTGGCAGGCTCAACCTGCCATGGGCAAGGTCCTAAACAAGTTCTGAATTGGAATGGTGGAAGAACACAAGATTGATATGTCTATCTGGTGTAAACTGTCAAGGGAACCTTTTACTTTGCCTATTCCAGGCAACATACAGGTTCTCATTAAGGAGTGAGTTTCACTTGTATGATATTTTTTACCATGGTGGAGTTGGGCCTTGAGAAATAGAGCACCACTGTTCTCACACATTGTATCATTCTTGGCAAATATAGGTACAAAAGGATTGTTTCTCAAAAAAGCTGCTATGTTGCAAACAACAGCTATGACATTGAGAACATGCGCATCATTTATCAAAGTACCAGAAAGACAAAGTGATTCCCATAGTAACTAGTTTCAAACCTGCACTGGAAAAAGCACAGTTGGTGGTGGCAAAATAAATTGTTCGTATTTCCCATAGCCACCAATCAGGTTCTCATGAGCAGCACAAATAGTTCTTAATTCAGGAACAGTTTTAAATGGTTCTATATAATTTCTCATTGCAACTTAATGGAATAATTGCATTTTGCGATAATATGTTTATGTAGCTGAATATATATTTTCTTCTTTGTCTTCCAGCTGGAACAACGTATATCTTTAGTAAAGGAGGAGGACAGATAACATACACGTGGCCCCCGAACGATCGGCCTAGCACACGGGCAGACAGACTGGCGATAGGGTTTAGCACGGTACAAAAAGAAGCAGTATTGGTTAGAGTGGACAGCTCTTCAGGACTCGGGGACTACCTAGAGCTGCACATAGTAAGTGATAAAACATTTATTTTCTACAGCATTGTTACATTGTGTCTGTCTAATGTTCTGTGGCTGGGCTTAAGGATTTAGAATTGATGTGCCAGTCAGCTAATGTCTGATTTGATTAAGGGGCCAGCCGTGACTTACCTCTTGAGATGTATACAAATGACGGCAAAATGATTAGGTCCCTGCAGCTTTTAAAGATGCACATCTACAGCATGCTTATTATAAGACACACTGAGAAGGTCATATCAGATGCCAGATGTTAGGGGAAAAGAGATTATAGTTCATCCATTATAACAAAACTAAAAAGGTTATATATTTAAAGGGGAAAAGCAAAACTGGAGGATCTTAAGGTGTAATGCAGCTGGGCTTCCCTGCTCATATTCAGGGTTGGATACACATTCTACACTCCCTAGGCCCAGCTCGGTCGTAATACTTCCTACCACTCCCTTTGCTAGGTGAATAAAAAATAAAAGTGACCAGTCATTCAGTCTGCCTCAGTACACCTGGAACCATCTCCTAGAGCAGTAGTCTCCAAACTGTGGCCCATGGGCTGAATGTGGCCCTTTGCTTGCCTTTGTCTGGCCCTTGAAGCACTATTTCTTCCACTGACCCCAGTGTTGGAGCACCATTCCTCCCACAGAGACTGACACTGGTGCATTATTCCTCCCCTGAATGCCAACAAAGGGGCACCATTCCTCCCAGTGATACCACCAGTGGGGCAAAATGTATCCCACTAAAGCCAATGATGTTTATTCCCACGGGCCCCATGGCATTTTAGAATCCCAATAGCCATGGTCGCCCCCCAAAGCCTGAAGGACAGTTAACTGGTCCTTTGCTTAGAAAGTTTGGACAGCTTGGCCCTGTCCTAGAGCATAGGTTTCCAAACCTTTTCAGTATGAGGGCCACATTGTATATTTTACAAACATTTGTGGGCTGACAAAAAGTACAACCAGTTTCCACCTTACATCAGGGTACTCATTTGAATCCCCCTTAGATTAGGGTCCCCATAATAGTCCACCTTGCATCATAGTCCCATCACAGCCCTCCTCTACATCAGGTCCCCATCAAAGTCCCCCTTACTACAGCATCTACAAAAGAACTCCTTACATCAAGGTCCCCATTAGAGTCCCCCTTACATCAGCATCCCCAAAAGAACCCCCCTTACATCAAGGTCCCCATTAGAGTCCCCCTTACATCCTCATCCCCAAAAGAGCCCTCTTACATCAGGGTGAAACTATGAAACTATGAAACTATAGGGGGGTGGGGTAAAGTAGCGACCATAGGCAGCCTCTGCTAACTTTAATCCTCAGTCATGTCTCAGTATAAGTATATGCCACTGACGCTAGCCGCAGGCCAGACAAAATATTGTAGCATGCCGGATGTGATCCTTGGGTCATAGTTTGTTGACCCCTGCCTTAAAAGACAAGACAGATCATCCCATTATTGCACTACTGTGATAGCAATTCATATATTAGTGTAAGGAGAAAAAGGGGGACCCATACCACGCTAATTCCACCAATGAAGATTGTATTGGCTGTTTTCAGACAACAAGAAGGCAAGATGACGGTACCCTTTTTTTGTACATAAGAATATGTGCTTGACTGTCAACCGTATATTTGTGAATGCCCCACTGTCCTAGTAGCCCTGGGAGTAGCAAACCTCTCAACATCAGAAGCTGAGAAAGAGTGACAACCTGTAATAAAGGAAACATACAGCATGTCAGCAAAAAGCGGATGTGGCTAAACTGGGATAGGCATTGGCATGGCCTAAAAGAATATAGTAAATAAATATTTAGATATAGTCTAAGCTTTTGAAGCACATGCTGCACACATATGCCCTGTACTCACAATACACACCTTAACTGCCATACAGCAAGGAAGAATCGTCTTTATGAAAAAAAACAAAAAAAACAGAACACGGACAAAGAGCTAACACTTTGTCTGAGCAGGTTGAGGTCACCCTTTTTGGAGCATCCTGGGCCCCTACTTGTATAAAGCGCACACACATAATGCTTGTTGGGGCTGCACTACATCTGAACATCCTGCATGTTAACTTTCACAGTGCTTTTATTGGGCACTATGCAAATGTAAAGACATCAAGTAAAGGGAGCCAGATACTATGCTGTTCAAGCTATTGGATTCGTTACATTTGCTAGCACCATAGCTGGGCTGGTTATTGGAGACACACCATGGATTTGGGGGACACTGGGATTTTGCTAAAAACCTGGCACAGTCCAGCGGAATCCAGGACTGTTGGAAATTATGCATAGCCCTTAGAAAGCTATTGGAGGTTAGTTATTTGAACTGGGATACTGCATTACACAAACGCTTACTACATTTTACTAAAATACTGGAGTTTAATAATAAAACTGTGCCCAGACTATGAACAATAAAGCATATGTGTATTCTGAACAAGCTTTAAACTAAGCCCTCATTCACCCATGTAGCTATAGACATTGTTGAGAAATGGTCAAGATGGTTTTAAAGCTCATTTGCTACTTGACTAAAGGCAACTAGGCAAATAGTTTTTAGTTTTAGATAGAGTGGAGATGGATAAGAACAACTATCAGGTTTTTATTGCTGCCCTTGCCCCTATCACTGAGTTTCCCCTTCTCTATTGGTCCCATATATCATTGTCTTTAAGGGAGGCAGAGAAAGAAAATACTACATTTTGGTTTGTTACCAGAACAGGAATAGAGAGGAACTCTTCCAATGGGGACACTTGTTCTAGTGACCCTGGTGACAATTTGGAGGGATTTCCTCTCACTTCTTGATTTGGTTATGGGACAGGAAGTGAAAGGAAATCTCCCCACTGGGACATAAATGGCAAAAAAAAAAAAAAAAACCTGACAGCATTTATATGTCCCCTATTCTATCCAAAATGTAAAAAACAAATAAAAAAAGACGTGTCTGGCTTTAGTTCTAGTATTATTATTATTATTATTAATGTACATCATTTATAATGCACCAACAGTTTGTGCAGCACATAACAAAATAAAGGCAGACATTACAGTTACATTACAATTTGGTACAAGAGGAATCAGAGGGCCCTGCTCATTAGAGCTTACAATCTAGGAGGGAGGGTCAATTGATACAAAAGGTAATAGCTGTGGGGGATGAGCTGATGGAGAAAGTAAAACAGTGTATTAGTTAGGAGCAGAATAAGCTTCTTTAAAAAGAAGGGTTTTCAGGGATCATCTAAAGATGGATAGATTAGGGGACAGTCGGACAGATTGGGGTAGGGGGTTCCAGAGGATGGGAGAAGCTCTGGAGAAGTCCTGGAGGTAAGCATGGGAGGAGGTGACAAGGGAGCTAGAGAGCAGGAGGTCTTGGGAGAACCAAAGAGAGCCGCTTGGTTGGTATTTTGGGACTAGGTTAGTGATATAGCTGGGGGCAGAGTTATGGATGACTTTGTAAATTATTGTTAGTACTTTGAATTTTATTCGTTGGGTGAGTGAAAGCCAGTGCAGGGATTGTCAGAGATTGGTTTAAGACACTGAATGGTTGGTAAGGTGGATGACTCTTGCAGCAGCATTCATTATGGACTGAAGGGGGGATAGTCTATGTAAAGTTAGTCCAATGAGGAGGGAGTTGCAGTAGTCGAGGTGAGAGATGACCAGGGAGTGAATTATAAGCTTGGTGGTGTCATTGGTTAAAAAGGGGTATATAGGCACAAATGCTCATTAAACAATAACTATACTAGTACAAACAGTAAAACCACTCACCAACCATTCACATAAAGTAAAATTAATATATCTAAAAAATATAGCTGTGTTTTATTTTAATTTTTTGGTATATACATCACATAAGTGTGATAAAAATATCTACCTTGTAACGTCTTTGCTCTCTGGCTATGTGCTCATGTTTAGATTATATTTTGGAGAAAAATGGTTTAGTGAATGTTGAGCTCCCTCCGGACAGCTTGGAGATTTCAAGTTTTCAGATCCGTATTTGTTTATTTTCCATTCCAGCCCGCTTCGAAAGGTTTGTGATTGTGTTATTTCTCCCAAAAGGGATTCTGAAGTTGCTCCTCTGGACCATCTAACAGCGAAAAAATGAGAAAAGTGTGATTTGAAAGTTAGAGTGTGAGATAAACGTGATGATCAGGGAACTTGGTGTGTTTCCTCCTTCCAAGCAAGGCTTAGTGAAGGTTACAAACCATGCCGTTCAGCTGTCCCTGTAGTAAATGTTGATTCAAAACACTCTTGCTTTATGGGAAGTCGAGTTAACTAGCCTGGGCAACACATTTTCATGTAAGCTTTTGTCACTATTAAAAAAAAAAAAAAGTCTACAGTCAATAATTCAAGATTTTCATCTTCGGGATTTGGAAAATCTCACATAGCTCTTGAGTTCCACTGACAGATTCTTTTGTCTGGATCTCTTGGGTTGTCTCGTATTGTGTCTATGTATGACAATCTGATCAATCCATTCATTCTATGGAACATAATAAAAATCAGACCTGTTTTAGAGCTCTTTCTGATAACGTTCCATTACTTTTAAAATGAAAACAAATATATATTTTTTGCAAGATTTTAACACTTCCCTTTAGTAAAGCTCAACCCGGAAATCTGGCAATATAAATTAAATGTTGTCAGCTAGAGGTATCTGCTAGTACATTTAGTTATCCTCCAGCATGGTATAGAAAGCATGGTTTGCATAATATATAAATCTCAAACCAAAACACTTTTCCAAACAGAGCAATGTTTCTGTTGGTCAGTTAGCCTTATCTTGCATTAGGGGATGTAACAGGGGGTTGTAATAGAGTCACCCTGCAATAAAAGGGGTGCAGGGTGACTTTTTCAACAGGAACTCCTCCATTTTTGATAGATGAAAGATGGCTACAAGTTTGAGGCCATGCAGGCACCTGTAGTTAACCCCCATGGTCTTTTTTCATAAGGTTTACATTTACTACAGCCTCAGGTTAACTTTAAACCATGCCTGTGATTTGCTAGGTTCACTTTAATGCTGCCACTGCAGATGCTTATACCTACCTACCCTTATTTCTATTGCTGCTTCTGGGGAAGTCTTAATGTAGGTGAACCAGAAGGAGCACCAAACAAATGTTTAGGAGACCAGAAGTAATTTATTGATAGCCTATTAAACAAAAGCAACTACAGAAGGCAGCCAACACTTTTCAGGTGCCAACCAATCCTCCTTTATCAGAGCTTCAGCACTTACCAATGCATCTAAAAACTCCTGGAAAAATCTATTTAAGCAAGGAGAATGATTAGTAAATGAGTGGCATTATTATGCAGCAGAGGACACAGTTTAAATAAAACAATAAATGATTTCTGGACTATTAAACATGTAATGCTGCTTCTGGGGCAACGATATTTATATTTCTCAATTTGGGTGACCTCTTTCCCTGGGGGGGGGCACACACTTTGTGGAGAGCTGTTGAACTCAAGGCCATTGGGCTCAATCAAGGCTCCTCTGTTTCTATTAGGCTGATAACCTGTATCCAGCACCTTACTCTAACCTTCCCTTGGCTTTAAGAAAGACACATTCTTGATAGTCTCCGATGCGGGTGGCCATGTGGCTCACTGCTCATCCTCCTGCATGACAGTTCTGGTGCTTAGAGGATGGCAGTTCAGGCACCATGTATGGTTATATAGTGGAAAGGTAGAACCCATGTCCCATTGTGGGCTCTGGCTAGATTGACTTGGAGCTTACATAGGGCTTATCGTCAGTCCTGTAAGTGAACATAGAAGGAAATGGTGAATGGAAAGTCAGTACAAGCAGCTGTGGGGGCCACAATTGAAGTGAACCTATTGCTTTTTTCTACATGGGTAATGCACAGTATTACATATGTTGTGTATTAATTTTTTTTTAATCAGATCTGTTTATTTGTTGTTTCTCATCAAATCTAAGAATAACTGAACAATGATCTAAATCAGGGTTCTCCAAACTTTCTAAGCAACGGCCAGTTTATTATCCTTTAGACTTTATGAGGGCCAGGCTGTGGCCAGCAGGAGTAGAAAATGTCCTTGCATTGGTAACAATGCCCCATCATTGGTGTCAGTAAGAGGACTAGTTCTCCAACATTGGTGTCAGTGGGAGCAATAGTGCCCCATCATTGGTGTCAGTGGAAGGAATAGTGCCCCATCATTGGTGTCAGTGGAAGGAATAGTTGCCCATCATTGGTGTCAGTTGAAGAAATAGTTCCCCATCATTGGTGTCAGTTGAAGAAATAGTTCCCCATCATTGGTGTCAGTTGAAGGAATAGTTCCCCATCATTGGTGTCAGTGGCAGGAACAGTGCCGCCTCATTGTATAGAATGGTGGTGCTGCTAGAGTGATCGTATAGTACTTTATAAATATTGTGTGAAACAAAACAGAAAGAAAAACCCACTAGTGCTGATATATGAAAGTGCAAACAAGTGATCATTTATTATTATTTGACCACTTGTTTGCATTTTCATATATCAGCACTAAATAGTGGTTTTTTTTTCTATTTTTTTTCACACAATATTTATAAAGTACTATACGATCACTCTAGCAGCACAGTACCACCATTCTATACAAGTTACATATTACACTAGTTGATGATAAGCTATCAGGTGCCTGCAGCAGCTGGCCATCTAACACCACCGTATTCCAATTAAAGTGATAGCCCAGGAGTATACACTACACAGTAATTAGTGCCCCATCATTGGTGTCAGTGGGAGGAATAGTGCCCCATCATTGGTGTCAGTGGAAGGAATAGTGCCCCATCATTGGTGTCAGTGGAAGGAATAGTGCCCCATCATTGGTATCAGTGGGAGGAATAGTGCCCCATCATTGGTGTCAGTGGAAGGAATAGTGCCCCATCATTGGGAGGAATAGTGCCCTATTGTTGGTGTCAGTGAGAGCAATAGTGCCCTATCATTGGTATAACTGGGAGGAATAATGCCCCATTGTTGGTGTCAGTAGAAGGAATAGTGCCCCATCATTGGTGTCAGTGGAAGGAATAGTGCCCCATCATTGGTGTCAGTGTAAGTAATAGTGCCCTGTCATTGGTGTCAGTGGAAGGAATAATACTCTATCATTGGTGTCAGTGAGAGGAATAGCGCCCCATCATTGGGGTCAGTGGGAGGAACAGTTTTCCAAGGGCCAGATAAAGGGAAGCAAAAGGCCACATTCGGCCCTCAGGCCACAGTTTGGAGACCACTGATCTAAATGAAGTTTCAACAGCATCAATGAACTCTGTATTTGATTTTCAGATTGAAGTTTGAAGTTTGATCAAACTAAAAGACTGGAAAGAAATAAAGAAAGAAATTCCAAATTTGAACATGTGAATTTCTTTCAAAAATTTAGAACAAATAAATATAAAAAAGTTCCTGTGTGGCTAGGATTTCCCGTGTGCTCCCCCGTTACTATGGCGTTCTTTGTAACTGTTATCCACTCGCCATTCCTGTAAAAGATTCTAGGGGTGGAATTTGAATACAGGTTTCATCCTAAATTCTCTATGAAAGGTCCTGGTGGGCTTGCAGCCAATTGGCTGATATTATGACTCCAACACTAGCAGTACTTAAGCTCCCCACAGGTACTTTAATCATTTATCTTCCGTTGAAGGCTGCATGATTAGTTTTTGGCATAATTACAACAAAAAGAAAAAAAAGAAAAAGCCTTTCAACAAAAAAAAACAGCTAACTTGCAAATGATAGCTTCTAAAAGCCCAAGGTTTTTGTTTTGTGTGTCCAACATTTTCAGTATATCATACTGATAACGGCGCAGCTTATGCAAGATCAAAGCAGGAAAAGCTCTTATTGCATTAAAAGGACACTGTTTACAATTCTGATCGAGTCAAAAGGAGATCCTCAAAGAATGGGACTTTGAATGGACCATAAACAGTCGTTTGAGTTTTAAAAATACAAATGTATTGAGACATAGAAAACATATCAAAACATAAATATGAAGATAAAATCAAATAAATATCTTCATATTTATGTTTTCATTTTTTCTCTATGTGTCAATAAATTTGTATTTTTATACTCAAACCACTGTTTATGGTCCATTCAAAGTCCCATTCTTTGAGGAACTCCTTTTGACTTCATGTACCAGGGATGTGGACCATAACCAGTCTATCCAGGTAGTTGGGCAAAAACATCTTTACTTTTCTGATTGAGGACTACTTAGATAACTACTTAAAATAAATATGCACACAAACACTGCATTATGTCTTTATCATTATTATTGTACAGGATTTATATAGCGCCGACAGTTTACGCAGCACTTTACAACATTGGGGTAGACATTACAATACAATACAATTCAAGACAAGAGGAATCAGAGGGCCCTGCTTGTTAGAGCTTACACTCTAGGAGGGAGGGACAAGTTATACAAAAGGGCAACAGCTGTGGGGGATGAGCTAATGGAGACAATAGGCAGGATAGGCTTCTCTGAAGAGGAAAGTTTTCAGGGATCGCCTAAAAGTGGATACATTTGGAGACAATCTGACAGATTGGGGTAGTGAGTTTCAGAGGATGGGCGAGGCTCGCGAGAAGTTCTGGAGGTGGATATGGGAGGAGGTCATGAGGGAGCTAGAGAGCAGGAGGTCTTGGGAGGAACGAAGAGGGCGATTAGGTTGGTATTTTGAGACTAGGCTAGTGATGTAGTTGGGGGCAGAGTTGTGAATGGCTTTGTAAGTAAGTGTTAGTATTTTGAATTTAATTTGTTGGGCAAGTGGCAGCCAATGGAGGGATTGGCAGAGATGGGTAGCAGACACTGTGCGGTTTGTAAGGTATATGAATTTGGCAGTAGCATTCATGATGGACTGAAGGGGGGATAGTCTATTTAAAGGTGAGCCAATGAGGAGGGAGTTGCAGTAGTCAAGGTGAGAGATAACCAGGGAGTGAATCAGGAGCTTTGTGGTTTCATTGGTTAGAAAGGGACGTAGTTTCGAGATGTTGCGGAGGTTGAGGCGGCAAGCTTTGGAAAGTGATTGGATGTGGGGCTGAAAGGAGAGTTCAGAGTCCAGGATAACACCTAGCACCCTGACATGTGGGGATGGGTGGATGGTTGTGCCATTACTCTTGACAGAGAAGTCAGGGGAAGAGGCGCGTGGGGGAGAAAATATTACAAGTTCGGTTTTGGACAAGTTGAGTTTAAGGAAATGTTGTGACATCCATACAGATATGTCTGTTAGTAAGTTGGTAATGCGTGAGGAGACTGATTGAGTGAGTTGAGGGGTGGAGAGATGTTCATAAACCTAGCAATTAAAAGTACCAGACCTAAAAAAAAAAACATTGTTTTTTTCACTCGTAAAAATGTTTTATTTATTTTTCGAAATGTGTGACAATATTATGCTACGTCTCTACTGTGGCCACTTTAGATACAAGCACTGCTTAGTTGGGCTTTTCTCTTGAATAAATACCTACATAAGTGTTGTCTAGGCAATGCCATATTTGTGCAATCAACGATACAACAACTATGCATGACTCAAAATAATAGCCTAAAAGGGAGAATTAAGCAGATAACTATTTTCCATCTTGTAAGGGCCCGAGCCATGTTAATATCTCATATATTTCTAGAGCACGGCGATGAATAACAAGTGATGATAGCGGAGCTGTAACCTTGATGGTTGATCTCCCGTTTGACAAGTGTAATAAATGAGTTTTCTATTAGGCAAGTCTGTGCAAGGAATGCTCGGCTGAGATTTTCTTGGACAGTATTTGATCCAAGATTGCGTTTGTTCCTGGAACCCGGGATTAAATTACCAATGCATATAGTAATTCAGTTTTGTGAAGAGCAATGGCTGTGGTTCAAGGAATCCTACCTCTCGTCCGTCTAATTGTATATGTAAATCGATACAGCAAAGTAAATAGAACTTAGGAAGGAAGCTGTGGAAGTATACCTTAGAGGTACAGTTTTGTACTACAGGCACACTTATTTAATGCATCTAGATTGCTATTATTTAAATAGACGCTGTCCACAGACCATTCATTTCAACAATCGCTGTCCCATAGGACTAAGCGCGTATTTAATGTATGTTTTGCATGCTATTTACATGTAAAAGCATGCCTTGAGTAGACATTATGAAGCCCTGAGATTGCTGTTGGGTGCCGCCATCTTGGGTGTAATGACAGCATATTTAAAGCTGTCACTCAAGTAAAACACTATAGAATGCCCCTTCATTTTCCCCCTGGCAGCTACATAAAAGATTACTTAGAGAGGTAATAGGAGCAGAGGAGCTGGGCCAGCACAATCAATAATTAAACACCCCCAGAACATGAGAAATCTTTAAGGGAGCTGTTGTAGGAAACCAACTCTTTCTAAAGTAGTCTAATTTGCTAGCAAGTTCAGATTGCAAGTGAATAATGTTAAAAATAATTTATGGGAAAGAAATATGCCTGAAATATCAAAACTGATACTCAACTGTTGCTGCGTGTTTTAAGTTGAACTACTGCATGTGAGTTCCCAGTTCTGCCCACTGTGGTCATTGGGATGGCATCTTACACTACTGAATAGTTCAATTTATTTCATATTACAGAGAATAAAGCATGAGTATTGGAACTATACCTTATGTACCAGGAGGAGTAAGAATCCATGGCTGGGCTTGCTGAGTCTGGAATTCTTAACCAGCAGGGAGATCTTGCCACCGAAATCCTGAGACACATACAATTCCAGATGCTGTGTCAGTCTAGCTCAGTGATGGCAAACCTTGGCACCCCAGATGTTTTGGAACTACATTTCCCATGATGCTCAACTACACCTCAGAGTGCATGAGCATCATGGGAAATGTAGTTCCAAAACACCTGAGGTGCCAAGGTTTGCTATCACTGGTCTAGCTGCATCTAAAGACTGGATATATATATATATATATATATATATATATATGCATTACAGCATGGATCATTGCACTTTGCTCATTTTGTCTTGTATCAGTTGAAGGAAAAGGGCCCTAAGGGTCAGATAAAGGCAAGCGAAGGGCCACAGTTTGGAGACCCCTGCCTTTAACCATGCCTGGTTCAGGGTGAGAAGCTTTGTACTAAGTTCAGTCGCTGGCCTCTAATGCCACGTACACACGACCAGACTTTTCGAGGGACTAGGTCCGACAGACTATCGACGGAGTTCTGACGGAGTTCTGACAGAGTTCTGACGGACTTTCCGAATGAACGGACTTGGCCACACACAATCACACCAAAGTCCAACGGATTCGAACGTGATGACGCACGACTGGACTTAAATAAGGAAGTTCATAGCCAGTAGCCAATAGCTGCCCTAGCGTCGGTTTTTGTCCGTCGAACTAGCATACACACAAGCGGATTTCTCGGTAGGAACTGGGTCCGGCGGAGTTCTGGCGGAAAAATTTGAAACATGCTCAATTTCTAAAGTCTGTCAGACTTTTGCAAATCAAAAGTCTGCTGCAGCCCACACACGATCGAATGGTCTGCCGGAATCATTCCGTCAGACTTTTAATGTTGAAAAGTCCGGTCGTGTGTATGCGGCATTAGTATTGAAACTGAAACTGTTGCCTCCATTAGGTGAATAGTGCTCTAAAGAAGTATATACTATGTATAGAGTGGGGACTGTTAATACCTCTTTCATATTTTCCCTGCTATTTGTGTACCCATAAAGGAGATTTTTCTTCACTTCTTGTTCCAGTGATACCTTGTTACATGTTAATAAAATGGTGTCATCAGCATACAAAATAAGAAAAAATCTCCTCACGGGGAATAGCTAGAAATAGAAACCTAGACATTATTCTAGTCCTACGCAAAACTTAAAACAAAAATGTTTAATCTGGAATTTCACTTGGCAATCGTCATGTGCAGAGTGTGAAAAGCCAAAACGAAAATTTGACACCAATATCTCATGTACCTGACTAAGCTGTTAGACAAAGTAGAATGTTTGTTCAATCATGGTAGTTTTTTTTTTTCTTTTCTTGGTTTCCGATCTGTTCCACGATACTTGCTGTGTAAGAACACAGTTTCGCCATCGCATGTTTCCTTAAAGGCAACGCGGAAACCATAAATTGCCTCTTTCCCATACAGATGCAGTTTTTGTAAAGTTTGGTTTTTACTTTGTAGATATATTGCAGAGATCTTAGACCAGTTCCTCTTTACATAATCATACAATTCTGTAACCTGAAGTCTAAGATGAGCATAAACATATTATTTTATGGACAACGTTCTCAGCTAATTGTCACGTGACCATTTGACTAAGATTCTTTACACTTTTACTTTGTTCCTTTTACTAGCACAGCTTAAATTGTAATTATATCTGCCTTCTCCACTTTCATGAACAAAGCCTGTGAAAGCAATTATCAATATGAAATCCACTTATCGTTATTGTAGGATTTCCTGCCATCTGATATTGGGAGCTGCTGGGATTAATCTGGGTTAACGACCATTTTATTAAACAGCTAGCTGAAAGCTGGTTGATATTCTATCTTTAGTCATTAATCATAAGTAATATTTCATGAATAAGAATGACAAATGTACAGTATATTATAATTGTATAGAGTAGTTCTTTTAAAGCAGAGTACAGATAGATATAAGTTCTATTAAAGCAGATTTAGATAGATAGATAGATAGATAGATAGATAGATAGATAGATAGATAGATAGATAGATAGATAGATAGTAAATATCAGATATTTTTAAAGTACCTCAACACACCTTTACATTGTTTCAACAATATGGCGAAGTAACCCTAAGATAACCTCAAACTTCTGAACTCAGCCTCTCCCCCCATGCTGCCACTTTCAACGATATGCAGTACCTGATCAACCTATTATCAGGCCTGTAAGTTGTCATACGGTGGTGATACTCCATACTATGTAAATACTAACTTTGAGAAAGTTTGCATTGGTACCGGATGTTCGAGGGTTCCAGTGTCAAAGAGGTGAAGAGACAATGTGGCACCTTAAGTTGCCTGATGTCCAACTACTTTTCTTGGCCAAGAGTCTACTGGTAATCTTTAAACATTAAAGAGGAAGTAAACCCTGATGAGTTTACTTCCTCTTTCATTCTCTGCAAAGGTAAAGCATAATGGACTACTATGCATCGCATAGTAGTCCATTATGTGTCACTTACCTGACACAGGAGCCAGCGATGTCACCGCTGTCCCCTGTAGTCCGGCGCATCCATCTTCTTGGTGGGTCTCGCTGCTCCGCCGCTGTCATTCTGCGAAACCGCGATGACGTCACTCCCGCGAATGTGCGCCGCTGTCTACCGACAGCGGTGCTTGTCTTTCGGCAAATATCTCCTAAACCGTGTAGGTTTAGGAGATATTTCTTGGACCTACAGGTAAGCCTTAATCTAGGCTTACCTGTAGGTCAAAGTGTGTTGTAAGGGTTTACAACCACTTTAAGACTGAACAGATAAAGGAGTTGTTACTTTATTAGGTTTTCTAACAACATCTTTTTCAGCTAAATGTAACATCCATGATTAAGTCCCAAGGGTAAGGCAAAACATGTTGGAGTTGTGGACTGGATGAATTAAGCTGAGGCTGCTTTTACCTGCAAACCACTCGGGCTGGGTGAGGTGTGCAACGGCTGGGATATCTCTTACCATTTTTGCAGTATTCTTTGGGTCTGGAAGGACCTTTCCTAAGCCTGCACCCTCACTAGCCAGCGGCATCCAATTCATTGGACCATAACAGCCTGAGCGGGGAACCTTAAGCATTTATCATGGGTCACAGAAAAATTAGTTGTTACTCAAGTGGGCTCTATCACAACATCTTTTCAACCAAATGTGACTTATTAGTGGCAACTGGATAGAGTACAAGTAACCAAGGGAGGATGTATAGAGTGAAGCCTATGGGGGTTTATTGTTAGGCTACAATCATTATGGCAGCCCAGCAACTCCCAAGGGCCACAAGAAAATGATAGCAGTCACAGTGGGTGATTGTATCCATTAATAGATGAGCCCATGCTGGATTTCCAAGACATTGTTGAAACAGGAGCTGCTGATTCTTGTAGTGATAGTTTTTGCATAGGCCACAAGTCAAGACAATGCTGAAAAGCATGTACATCAGTGACAGTTTCAGGTTGGAATGGTTTAGCAGGCAAGTTGTATAACTAATGGGAAACCACTAGGCATGCTACCTAGTCTTTGTATCTTACCAACTACCTAGTCTTTGTATCTTACCCCCATCATTTTCCGGAATCTGACATCCTTAATAGGTTGTCTACTCAATGTTCCAGCCTGTTCATATGACTTACATATACCACTATATACTGAACTTTTAAATGTTTTTGAAATAATTAAATCTTTTTTTTTTTTTTTTATAAATGCCTGTTTTTTTGTGAAAATCTTGATAACATAGTTTTGCATTATGACTGCTATAACTATTGTTTTATCAAGGATGAATATTTAGCAAAGCTCGCATCCCACCTTTAAACATTGACCTGCACCCTACAGCACTTGGCTAGTAGGGATGTTAATGAAATGCTTAATGCCTAGGGAACAAATGGTGGAATTTAAATGTCACCACATCATACCAAATAACGGTTGAGTAGCAATACCAAGATATGAGTTGAAGTATTTTGTTGTGGGACATGTCTTAGAATTGTCTTAGATTGAAGAAGAAAGAAAAAAAACTTGGTCAAGTATATTTCTTTGTATGTATATTGAATATCTGAGCTATTATTCTCTTTTTAGTGGATGAAAAGTATAAAGTGCATTTTGTTTCAAATATTTGAATACACAATAGAACACAATAGAACAACCAATTAGACGTTATTCAACTCTTCATAAATCATGCATGTTACATCATAGTGGAACTCAAGAGTATTTATTTTGTTGATGAAGCTCAACAATGACAAAAAATGTAGACCTTGCCCATCATCCCCCATTGTCACATACGTTTTTCTTGAATAGATAAACATTGGTTACTTCGGACTGGTCTGCAGCATTATGATCCATGGAAAACTTAAATGGCAGGGGGAAGTTTTTATAGGGTTAAAAAACTAGTTATTCTATTTTATAACTAAAGCAGCTTATTAGTCATCAGGAGTGCACATTTTATTCTGCAAATTGTCCCTTTTACAAAAGCACTAAAATGTCAGTTTTGGTATAAAACATGATGGCATCATTAACAAATAAAAGAGAGTTCTTTTTCAAATATGTATTTTATTTTTTGTATTTAATTCTACAAAAACAAACTAAATGGAAGAAAATGTAAAAAAAAATGTATACATATGAATGATAAAAAATGAAGGAGAGGAAGAAGTCCATAATAGCTAGTTAGGGTTTCCCATGGGTTTATTTTGGATAGAGTAAGGAAGTTATAACCCTTGTCTTTTTCCCCCGTAAAGTGTTACTAAACCCAGGACCCTTCATTCAATATATCTGGTCTCCCACAGTATACAGGACATGGAAATGCAATAGTTTTAGTAAATATAAACTGCTAAATACCTTTTCTAATCAGCAGTATATAGCAGTCTTGTGACTTCTATCAGTTCCTGATTAAGCTTGTAGAAGGAGTTTTCATACCACACTAAGCTGCCCTATCAGGATGCAGGACCCCTGACCCTCTGTCTGTACACTGCTGATTGGCCCTGTGCTGATCACATGCACTCTCCCAAGAAAACAAAAAAAAAAAACTCTCCAGCAATACACACCAAACTGAGCATGTGCAGACTGACTCTGAAGGCTCTGTGCTATCCGGACATGTTCTGGAGACAGTGGAAGAAGAGGAGGATCTGTGCATACAAGATCTAACAGCCTTTTTACATAATGCAGAGGATTATCCCCTAACACTTTAACTATATGTTTAATAGCCAAAACAGTAAGTGTCTCCACTGGGACACATGATAATCATAAACAGAACCAATACATAGGGTAATTCTCCTTAACAGGAGCACAGACAGTGCCTTTAGTTATACTTAAAATAGAACCCACAAAAAAGTTGTATTTTATATTTTTTTATTTTTTTTATGATTGGCTCTCCGCCTACAGGCACTGCTGTCAGTACTCATGATATACAGAAAAGGATCCAACTGTCAAACTTAATGCTCTTCTGGTGTAACGTTCAAGGATGGGCTTTCAGCTTGACATCTGGTCTATCTCTGTGTACAAGAAGCTACTGTCAGTGCTCCTGTTCCAGTGTAGTCCATGGGGCTGGGTTGTCAGTTTGACAGCCAGGTCCAACTCTGTGTCTGATTGGTTGGTATTAGTATTGGGTATTGGCTGGTGGGGCATGCTGAATGTAGTTGCATGCTCATTGCTGCCTCTAGCTGCATTATAAATGCCTCTATTTTCCCAAGTTCACATAAATACATGCCACTGCAACAGGCTCTGTCCATTTACAATGATGGCACAGCAGGTTACCCAGTGCCCAAACCGGAAGAAGAACATCTATGATTGTAATCCTTACGCCGTAATAAGAGAACCAAATGCATAGGTTCCCAAATCCGCCTGTCTTCCAATTTCCCACTATCGCTAAAGTCCAGTTTATAAAATATGGAGGCAGGTTAAAAATAAACATCAAGCTTGCCTACTTGCCAAAAAACATTTACAGATTATTCCTGGGATTTATTGTATTTTCAATTTCTTTAATCCCCATTTTCCTTATCCACAGGCTTTATCAGCTTGAAATGCAAGCTCAGCTGTTTAGCAAAAATATGGATTGAGACAAAGTTCAAAATGGACAATACTGTTATCTTTGAAAAGGTCCCAGAGTGTGCTGAATTTGTGAACCCGCATGTACAAGCACATGGCTGTTTTGATAACCTGTAAAAGAATGAATAACTGCTTCTTGTTATAAACAGATAATACAGGTCAGCGAGGCCTGACACCACAAGCAGTCACTGAGATTGCTGTGTACGGAAATATTTCCTCTTGTAAGTCCAATCTCCGAAATTGTATTTTTTATTTTGCCCATATATTGTCAGTGTTTCTGCTTAGCTTGTGGCAGTAACATACAAACAATATTATCCTGTCTGGCTTTAGATCACCCACTCCCTTTCAGTAGTCTGTTTGAGCAATATAAATTTTCATCACTGCAGATCAATAAAAACATTTCAGCTGTTAAAAGAAGAACCATATTTTGTCCGAAATGATATGCATCATACATTCCAATTACATTTGGAAGGAAATTTAGAGGAAATCACAGCAAAAGCATGACTGAAAAGCATTTTATTTGAACCTAAGAATATTTTGGATATACGCATATTAGTCCTCATTCATCAAGCTGTAGGGGAATTTTATTGTACAAAAAATAATAATGCATGTTTCATCTAGTACAATGAACTTGCAAAGTTATAATAGTAGACCAAAAGTTCAATAGAAATAATGGAATAGGAATATCAAAGTTGTGATACTTAAAAGAAGCAACGATGCCAGTACAAGTAGTGTCGTTGAGTGGCTCAGTCCATTAATGCACTTGAAAAAAGCACTAGTGGTTAGTGGTCAGCATCCAGTCCTTCAAGGGTTCTTCAAGTAGTTAGGCAACAAGTATGGCCAGATGGGTGGATAAAAGGAAATATGCAATTGGTGCATTTGTTGGGAGAAAAACAACAAAGTTATACTGAGGAAAACTGAGGTGAGAAGAAAAAAAGGGAGATAGATAAAATCAGGTGGGGTGGGAGACTATAGGGATGTAGGGGGAGGGATATGAGCAGTAAATCCCATGGGGTCATTCTTGGCAATGTCCATGGAATGCTGGGCCATTGTTCATATTGAAAGACAGGCACTATCAAGGCATGGGTGTCTTTTATAGTCCAACCATGTGCCCCAAATCTTTAAATATTTAGAATGAGTGTCAGCAAGTATAGAGGTCAACTTTTCAAGTATTATAATTCCCATGAGTGTTTTGCTTGACCTCAGAAAAATGTATCATCGGGCGTTTTCAAGCCCTAGCTAGAGTGTTCTTATGTAGGGGCACTTTAAAGTGTGCTTAAGAAGACCCAGTCAAAGAAGCCTGGGTTGTAAAATAGCCTGTCTTCAAACCTGTCTGCCAGTGCTATCCACTGCAGAACTAGCCCTTCCAAATGGGTGGAATAACTGCTCTCCTGGTCACATGCTGTGATTTCTTTCTTCGGGCCGCATTTCTTGTAATGACATAGAAGTTGGTGAGCTTGCTACGTAAAGAAGAGATAATCATCCAACCAAAAATTTAGAATATCTGAGAAGGTCAAGCTTCTTTTAAAAGTAGTCCTGTGGTGACAGGGTCATTTAAGACATGTCAAAGTCCACTCTCACTCAGTATAATAGTATATCATGTTAGTATGCCTTAAAGTTACACTAAACTAAATTTTTTCCTCGGTTTCTTTCTTTCTTACTTTCGCTTTTTCCTTAAAAAGTCCATGATTTCCAGGCTTCTTTTTTGTCTTGTGCAAGATTCCTATCCTTCACTGATGCACCTCATTGCTATTAGCGTAGAGCAAGCAGAGACATTATTTCTGGTCACAGGCTCTGCTCCATGTGTACTACAAATCCCATATTGCTGACTGTGTCTGCAGGTCTGGGGGTGAAAAAGAAACGGTGACCACCTTCACATACACAAGGATGGCATGGAGCTCTGACGTAGCCACCCTAGAACAGGAAGCCCGGGAACAGCAGATAAAAGTCACATTCTAGTTATATTTAGACATATTGCTGTTATTTTATTCTATAAAAAAGGGGAGTTTTGTGTCAATTTAGGGCTAGAACTATGTGTGATGGGGCTCCATTAAAGTAGTTATAAAGCCTGAAGGTTTTTTTTACCTTAATGCATCCTATGCATGAAGGTTATTTTACCTTCATGCATCCAATGGCTCCTGCTGCTGTCAATTAAAGCCAGGGATGAGGGACCCGGGGCAGGGCTGAGCCCCATTCTATCTTATGGACACACAGATCGGGGCTTGGGAGCTCTGGGCTCGGGAGCTCTGGGTTCCATCCCCCTGCCAAGTGCTGTCATAGCAAGTCTCTTGCTATGGAGGCACTCAGTGGGATTGTACGGCCCAGAGCGCTATTGAGGGACCTAAGAAGAGGAGGATCAGGACTGCTGTGTGCAAAACCATTGCACAGAGCAGGTAAATATGACATGTTTGTTATTAAAATAAAAAAATAACCTTTAGTATCACTTATTTAAGGAAACCCCTCCCTTTCTAATCATGAGTCCTAAGATAATTCTTCTATTGATATATAAAATTAATTGCTGCCATAGATATGGCCCCCAACTAAATACTGTACATGAATTAATTTGATCTAAATTTATTTGCCAAATGCTGGTGCTACCTATATAAATCACTATGTATCTAGACAACCCTGGGTTCCCTGGGCCTCCAATAGCAGTCGTAATGGTCTGCTGTGGCTATAGTTATTATTATCTTTATTATTATATAGTGCCAACAGTTTACACAGCGCTTTACAATGTATAGAAGGGACAACACAATTACAGTACAGTTCAATACAGAAGGGACAGGGGGGCCCTGCTCGTAGAGCTTACATTCTAAAGGAAGGGGGTGTGGTACAAAAGGTAATAGCTGCAGAGAATGATTTGATGGGGGTGGCTCGGGGACAGTTGTTAGGTGGGTGTGGGATTGGCTTCCCTGAATAAATTAGTTTTCAGGGATCTCCTAAAGGTGGACAAGGTACTGTAGGGACTATAGTTATACCCCTTTGTTTAACAGGCAAATACACTACCAGTGTATACACCATCATGCTCATGGGAGAAGCTGGTGTTCATAGTTAACATCAATCTTTCCATACTTAGGCCAGGCTTTTACACAATGTGCTTCTAGGTTAGAACATACACTAACTCACCCATTCTCAACCAGGGTTCAGTGGACCTCTAAGGTTCCTGCAGAGATTGCTAATCAGTTTGATGCTGTCTGCAAATTTCTAGAGCCATTCGGCAGAGCCAGATTCAGGACTTTCTCGCTGGTTGTAAGGTTGACATTCTGACCACCACTGTAAAAAGTTTGAGAAAAGCTGCATAAACCTATTAAATACGTTAGCCTTTTCTTGTAACTGTTGTTTCATAAGGCTAAACATATTTAATGCCCATTTTTATCAAAACCGATATTTATCAAGATGCATATTGCAGTGAAATTACAGAAAGCCGCACAAATGGTGAGAAATAGCATACCTATAGCAAAATCACACTCCGTGTCATGTAATTTCATGCAATAACACAAGCTGCAACACAAAGCCTGGAAATGTGACAGCATGGTGTTGAAGTAACCTATACTTAGCGTAAATGAATGAAAAATAATGAATAGCCAGATTCCGTCAATTGCCCGACTAATATTTATAAGGCGAGCGGCAGGAATGTGCGCAGTAAAGCTTAACATTTCTTAATTACTGTTAACATTCAAGGAGATTGCTGCTATACAAAAGCGCTGAATAAAATGGCCATAAAATAGAAAAAGGTCACTTAACAGCAATGCTGCAGCACATGTCCTTGTGGAAACATGGCTGTTGGAAAGAAGATAAGTGCACTAGGCGGCCCATAATCCACAGGGGCTTGTATTAAGAAGTTAAGTAGTTAAGTTCAGGACTTTACAGGTTGTGTGTAACAGCAGTTTGAAGGGAATTGATAAAAAATGGTTCTAAATGGCAGAAGGAGAAATATCAGAAGAGAGAACTAGGGGTCCAAAGGGTGTATCAAGAAGACCTTCCACTTAGAAGAAAATGGCTAATGCACTGGGGTGTGTTAGTAAATCTGCACAACTAAGCAATATAAATATAAGTTAATATTTTGGTAAAATTAGCTACATGGACTCAGTTGGGGTTTCCCCTGCAGCAGGTCTACTATCAGCCATAAGCACCAACACTTTGTTGGTGAACTCCATACAGCCTAACACACAAGTGAAATACATACACAATATATATATATATATATATATATATATATATATATATATATATATATATATATATATATATATATATATATATGAGCTGTTTAATCTGTCAAAGGATTTTTTAAAATGTCCATCCACTATTATTATACTACAGGTTATATAGCGCCAACAGTTTGCGCAGACTTTTACAATGTAGAGGGGGGACAGTACAATTACAATACAGTTCAATACAGAAGGGACCCTGCTCATGGAGCTTACAATCTAAAGGGAGGGGGTGCAAAAGGTAATAGCTGTGGGGATGATCTGATGAAGGTGGCTCGGCTATAGTTCTTGGGTGGAGGTGGGGTAGGATTCCCTGAATAAGTGAATTTTCAGAGATTGCCTAAAAGCGGACAGGGTAGGGGCTTACCAGACATACTGGGGCAGAGAGTTCCAGAGGATGGGCGAGGCTCTGTAGAAGTCCGAGAGGCGAGCGTGGGAGGGGGTAACTAGGGAGCAGGAGGTCTTGGGAGGAGGGGAGAGGAAGATTTGGGGCGATTTCTGCAGTTGAGGTTGGTGCTGTAGCTGGGGGAGATTATGTGGATGGCCGCATAATGGATCCATCATCCATTATGATGGATCCATGATTTACACAGCTCTGCCACACAGCACAACACTGACTGGCGGGTCACCTGATTTTTCTCTGTTGCAGTTATGTTCTTCCCCCAGCCTGTGACTGGGCAGTAAAAGGAAAAGCAGTAGACTGATGAGCTCATCCCTCTGTCACTTTGCTCTCTTCACGTATCAGAATGCCCCTTGTACTTAATGAGCACTACAGCACAACTCACGCTCTCTGCACAGCTGATTTCGCAATCTTGCATACAAATATGCACCCACTCAAGGCCAAAGCCCACCCCCCGAGATGCCGCATATTTGCATGCCATCGGCGCCAAGAGGTTAAGGATCGGTAAGCTGCAATATAAAACATTCTTGTTTTGGGGCCTAATAGCACTGTAAAATCTTAAGTCTGATGTCTGGTGAATGTGTCCAGGGAATAAAAGCATGTGAGTGAGCATGATTACTTCTCCAAGGAAATTAATGGACAAACCATCTACAACAGTTTTTTCTGTTTTATCTATTTTACTCTTATATACAGTATGCTATATTAAGCAATATATTTAGTTTGGGGTCTATGAGGATCAGAGGTCAGCAGAGTTTCGCGGGTGAGGTCCAACGGGGAGAACTTTGGGAATCACGTTAATAATATTTAGTTGTTTTGTTTGCAATATAAACAGCAGCAAAGGGAAATCACCCAGGCTTTGATAGACTATGCCATTTTCTGCCCTTGTTTCATCCTTCGAGAGACTGAGTAGCAGCGTTCTACAAGGGCAGTCAAGGTCGAGGTGGACATACTGAGGAAGAAACATTTAGTTAAAGAACTGATGAAAACCCGCTGTTCACATAGATTGAATACTCTAAATTGCTTCAGCCTACACAAAAATTGAGTAGGCAGTGTCTGTTTCAGAATGCAGCTGTATGACTTTTAACATCTTCGACCAGCTGGATGGAAATACCATAAACAATATCATCTTTAAGCAATGCAACAGACTTAACAAATAAGGGAATATGAAGATCAGTAATGGCACAACAATAAGCAACATAAGGAACGTAATTAGAATCAGCACTTATAAGACTGCTAGTGTATATGCATATAATAAAAGACTGCTTAATGCAGCATTTCTCAACCTTTTTAATATAAAGGAATCATAAAAATAACTTTCAGGTCTCGGGAACCCCTGCTAATAATTACTATATCTACAGCCCACTGTACATTAGCGTGGTGTTCAGTGCAAATAATGCTCCTTGCATTTGTGGTTAGTGGGAGGAATTCTCCCTACATTGGTTGCTAGTGGGAAGAATTCTAACTTACAGATAACTACAAACATTTTTGGTGTTAGTGGCTACATATCTGAGAGGTAAAAATTGGTAATTGCTCAAGGAACACCTATCAACCTCTGGAGGAACCATAGGGTTCCATGGAACCCTAGTTGAGAAAGGCTGGCTTAATGTTTCCACTTAATTACAGTATAGCTGCCAGCCCCATGGATAGTCACTTTACTTTTGTAGACCCCAGAGCCTTATTCCTATTGCCTGTATTGGGCTTAGTGTTGATGCTGAGAAAATAGTACACTTATGCAGACCATATCATGAGATATTTAAAAAACATACACGTACATAGTAAAAAGAGCCAGTTGGGGGTCATAAGACAATGCGAGAACCTACTCTTACAGATCCACTAGTGGCGGGTGATATTGTAGATAACATTTTATTAAGATTGGAAGAGCTGAGCTAAACCTTACTTCTATGTATTGCACTATGACCTTCCAAAAGTTTTTAGCTTTTTCTGGTTGTTTGCCTTATCCATTTCTGTGGACCTGACACTTAATATAGCCACAAACACAAAATCTTCAGGTAAAAATAGGGGCACATAGAAAGGTATAGAGAAAGAATGTTCAGAATGTTCAGATGTGGGCCACGTAGGTATGTATTAGTGCTAGGGGCTCTGTGCATGAAGCATTTGGGCATTACAGCCAAGCTACAGGTGATTCCTAAATGCAGGAGACCTACTATGGATAGGGAAGCTATTTACAAGAAAGAATATATTTGAGTCAAAGGAAATGTCATACGTTTAAGCTGCTGCTCAGCACAGTAAGCAAATGCATCAGCAAGAGCTTGTTTATAAGGAACAATGCAGCTAAGTAGCATTAGGTCCAAGAGTTTGAGTGCAAGCAACATATGCCCAATGCCCATTGTTTATGCCCTTGTGTACTGGGCCTCTCATGGCAGATTCACTTCACTTCCCTGTCCTGTGAACAGTTAATCTAGTCATGTTTGATTTGCTTATCTTTCCTATTATGTGGTTATGGGCATCATTTTCCAAACGTTGAGAAGAAAGTGGTTAACTTTAATATTTAAGACTTTTACATACATATAGGTGATGATGCTAATTTATTTCTTCTGTTATATATATATTGTATATGGCAACAATAATTAAAGGAAGACCTATGAAGACTTCTGTTGCTAATCCTTACTTCAGGATATGCTACTTACCTAGCTACCATGCTGTTTCAATGGTATTCAGTGTCATCGACCTGGAAAAAGTATGCAGATCATGAGTTCTGACTTCACTCTCTATAATCTCAATGCTTGTTCTGAGATACCAAGTAGAGGAATATGGCAACTTGTATTTTTAGAAGGAGATCAGTAATGGCAGCCCCCATATCATTCACTATGGATTTCCTTTCTGTTGCCTCAAAAAATCTAAGTGGCCATACCCTGCAATAGAAGAGTTCTTATATTCACATTTCTGGAAGCCTATGACTCCTACCATCACAACGGTCAAGTGTTATGACCTCCGTCAACCTCAGCATTCCATACAGCTGGAAGGGTTGGATGTCCGTGTGATCAAATGCATACTGTGATGCTATCCTCTGGTCTCTACATCACTACAGGGCAAAGCAGAGATGTATGGACCAGGGGATGGAACCCTATGTGCTGTTAGGGACACAGGAATCCCACCATTGAATTCTGGAGATTCTTATGGAGGCTGCTGTGCTGATACAAAGGGTAAATAGGTGACACTGGTCTCCAGAGAGGTGAGTAAAATTGATCTATTAAGGAAGTACCATTTAGATTTTTATTTAGGTGACTGACTTGGTCACTTTAAAGATCTAATTGTATTCTTCATAGCTTCTTACCATTTTATCATTTAAGGCACATCTGCTCATTACACCTAAGGCAGCATCAGTTGTTAATAGAGAAGAAAAATCAGCAGTTGGATTCCAGTTCCAGCTAATTTTACCCGAAGGAAAAGGCAATAATCAGAAAAACTTTTATCCATACAAAGAGAAGGAAGCTACCCGTGACTGCAATCACTCCAAAATAATGGTAGCACAATAATAATGCCAGGAAGAGTACAGTATAAATAAATATGCCCTTTATTGCTGCTCCGTCAAGGTGAAAATAAAAAACACCTTAAGTCGCAGCAATGAAATTAGTTACATAAATATTGCATGCATTTAGATGTTACAGTTGGCTGGAACTTAACCTATTATATTGTGCATTAATTGCTTTGAGTAATGGAATGTACTGAGGAAAGTCATGAAAGTTAAAGCATTGATCAATGGGATTTTTTCTTCTAGTTTTCCAGCGAGATATGCTGTAGGCGAAAAGTCCCTTTCCAGTAAAGAATATTACTGAATGGAAAAAAAAAATACTATGTGCAAGGCAACCTGAAACCTATCAGCTGCTGCATGTACCTAGATAGTATTATAAAGAAATACATATATATATATATATATATATATATATATATATATATATACAGAGAGAGAGAGAGAGAGAGAGAGAGAGAGAGAGAGAGAGAGAGAGAGAGAGAGATGTACATTATATAGAGTACACTCAATGTATAGAGTTACATTATTTTTACTTTTATACTTTTTCTTTTTTTTGCCACTATTTCTCTCTTTCTCTTTTCTACGTCTCCCTTCCCATCTCTTTCTTTCTCTAACTCTGTCTATATCTGTCTTTATCTTTCTTTATCTTTCCTTCTCCATCTTCGCTTTCTGTCTTTCCTGTCTTTTTGTCTCCTTCTCTCATTCTTCATTTCCCTTTCTCTCTCTTCAATCCTTTGGTCTCTCTCTCTTTTTCTTTGTCTCTCTGTCTCTCTTTCTTCCACCCTTCTGTCTATCTCATCTTCTTCCTCTCTCTGTATCTCTCTTCTCCATCCTTCTATCGTTATCTCTCCTCCCTCTCTCTGTATCTCTCTTCTCCATCCTTCTATCGTTATCTCTCCTCCCTCTCTCTCTGTCTTTCTCTCCTCCATCACTTTGTCTCTGTATCTCCTTATGCCTCTCTGTTGTTCATTCTTCTGTCTCTATCTTTCCTCCTTTCTCTCTTTCTCAACCCCTTCCATCCTTTTGTCTCTATCCCTCCCTCTCTCTTTCTCTTATTCCTCTATTCTTCAGTCTGTATCTCTCGTTTCCACTCTTTGTTTTCCCTAATCTTTTTTGTCTCTACCCCCCCTTCTCCCTCTTCTCTTTCTGTCTTTCCTTTGTCCTCTATTCCTTCTTCTTCCTCTCTCCTTCATCCTTCTGTCTCTATCACTCCTTCTCCCTCTTTCTTTCTTCTTCTGCTCCAGGCCTTATGTCCTATCTTTCCTGCCTCTCTGTCTCTCTTTCCTCCATCCTTCTGTCTCTATCGCTCATTTTTCCTTCTCTCTGTACCTTTCCTCCATCCTTCTGTCTCTTTTACTCCTTCTCCCTCTCTCTTTCTTGTTCTCTTCCAGCCTTCTGTCTCTCCCATCTCTCTCTCTGTCAATCTTTCTTCCAGCCTTCTGTCTCAGTTTCTCCTTCTTCCTCTCTCTACCTTGTTCTTCTTCATCTATTTGTCTTTATCTCTCCTCCATCTTTCTCCATTTCTCTTTCTTCTGCTCTACTGTCTCACCTTTTCTCTCTCTCTCTCTCTCTTCCTCTCTCCTCTATCCTTCTATAACTAGCTTTCTTCTCCCTCTCTTTTTATCTCCTACATCCTTCTGTCTCTTTCGCTCCATCTTCCTCTCTCTTTCTTGTTCTCCTCCAGCCTTCTGTCTTTATCACTCCTCTCTCTCTCTGTCTCTCTTTCCTCCATCATTCTATCTCTGTTTCTCCTTCTCTCTCTCTCATTCTTTACCATCCATCTGTCCTAATCTCACCTCGATTTCTCTCTGTCTCTGTTTCTTCTTTCCTTCTGTTTCAACTTTTTCCTCTCTCTCTCTCTCTACCTCTCTCCTCTATCCTCCAGTCTCTATTTCACCTCTCCATCTCTTTCTCTCTCTCCTCCATCCTTCTGTCTCTATCATTTATTCTCTCCTCAATCCTTGTGCCATTATTTCTCCTTTTTCCAATCACCAATGCAATCATGCATAAAACCAATCCATGTATGGCCACCATTAAAGTGATTGTAAGTACTATTGCTGTTATAAATGTATGATCAGTTTTATAGCAGCACCTCCTATAGTAACACACCCCGCCGGGCTCTCCTTTGAAGCTTAACAATCCTTATGGTTTTAATATACACTTTTTGGATTTTTTTAAACAATCTACTTACTCCCTAAGGCGTTTCAATTGGGTAACTTCTATACTTTTACAGTCATTTTGTTTTCTTATGTTTAACATAAAAATATGCATTATTTTCAGGGACTGTATTTTTTGCAGGATCTTATCTGAAGCTGTTTTACTTAAGAAAGTTCACTCGTTCCATAGTAGAGTGTTTTTATTTTATTTTTTTCCTTTCTAATTTCAAATGTATTACTGCTACCAAACAATCATACCGTGTATTCATTACTAAAATGTGATTCAGTGTATAAGAACAATAGTCTATTAGAAAAAAAGCAATATCCACAGGATGGTGAATTACCAACAGTAAATAGTTATTATGCATGAATAGAATCGCATGTGGTTTATTATGTCTACAGGCACCTATTCTTGCTCAGTTTTTTTTTTCCTATTTTTTAAACGCATTATAGGTTATACAGTACAGTAGTAGAGAATAACTGCGGTTCCCATGGTAGATTGTAGAATACATTTTCCTGCTGATACAATGCATAAGCACTTCTTGAAAAGACTTGTATTTCCTAACTGAACAGTTTAGTCTTTTCCATACGTAATTCTTTTTTTTTTCACCCCATGGTTTGTTGGTCTTCTATCTTCTGCCTTAGAGAAGTTATTTGGTCTTCCAATCTTTACATACTGTATAATGCTGATTCAAACTGTTTCAATTGATTGGCGAGCCAAGGGGTATTTAGGTTTTGTCACATTTTACTGATTTAACCAATTAGAACACTTATTCAATTATCCCACTGGCAAGCTGTAGGTGCTCCAGCTGCTAAATCGCCTGAACTCAATCAAATTAGCGCTACCGAATAGTTGATTTATTCAACCTTGAAAGTGCTTATATCTACATGTTACGTCTTTTTTATTTATTTTTTGGAGGGGAGCATGTCTTTTTTTTTTTTTCAGCCTTCAGCTCAAGATTTTCTAAATCAAAATCAGCAAAATGCCATATTGAATCAGGTAGGACTAAAAAATGGCAAGCTCCATTCAAAAGAGATCTTTCAATTAGGGAGTGTAGCTGTATTTAATTGCCTTGCCACCCTGAGACAAAGCTGGCCTTGCCTGCTGGCCACAGGAGGAATATGTTAATGGCTGACAATGCCTCTTTATGAGGTATGCGGTAGGCTGAGGTAAATTGAGAAAATGAGGCATGGAAATTTTGTTAAGGCTTAACTCTGGGCTTTATGCTTTTCACGCCATGCAGGTGTGGCAGAGCGTATGCACGTTTTCTTGTGTTTTCCTCTGGTTCATGCGTGCTGCGTGTAGGGAAGCCCATTAATTTCAATGGGTTGCCCTACACACAAGAAAAACGAAAAATAAGTCCCTGACCCTTTTTAAAAAATGTGCCATACTGAACCATAGGGTACTGAGGCATCTTGTGGTTTGCTACGCATGAAAACATACACAGCAGATGCTAAAGGGCAACACATGTCTGTGCATGTTGGGAAAGCACGTCATTTTATCTGCCCTTTTTGGCAGCCACTTTCTGATGACCCACAGCCGGCTCCTTCTACTGTGCATGTGTGAGATTTCTGCCTGGTGTGAGACTGGTCTTGTAGCCTTCTGGGATGTGCGATGGTATTCCAAGGGCCCGCTGGTGTGTGGGGGGTGGGGACAAGGAATAGGAAAGTGGGGGGGAAGCTGTTTTATAATGGGCCATAATGGAGATTAGAGGGGATGCTCATGTTCGGGTGAAGGTCCAGTGATAAATTAAAGCCTCGCACAGGGAAAATTGACAAATTCTCATTTCAGTGGGGCATAGAAAGTAAGATTTATTTACCCCTTCCTCTACTCCTCCGTGCTGCTAGGAAGGTCCCTGCAGTATCTTCTCCTCCATTTCCCAGCAGTCTAAGCCCTTGTACACACGGTCGGAGATTCCGACAACCAAATCCGTCGGATTTTGTTCGTCGGATATTGTCCGAAACTGTTGCATACACATGGTCGAACAAAGTTGTCGGAAAATCCGACGTGATGACGTTATTTCATTACGACAGGACTACGTTCAGGCTAGTACTCAATAGCTTTGGTGTAGGAATTTGATCTGAGCATGCGTGGCACTTTGTCCGATTGGAATTCTCTACACATGATCGGAGTATGTCCGATCGGAGCATTTTGTCTGAAAATTTTACCAACAAGTAAACAGTCCGATGTAGACCACACACAGTGGGAATATCCGACAAATCGGTCCGATCGGACACATTCCGTCGGAATCTCCGACCGTGTGTACAAGGGCTAAGGTCCTGACATCACTAAGACTGATGCAGGGTCCAGACGGTGCTCCGCCACCAGGGGGGTGTGGGGCACCATCTGCTGGAGGAGCAGAGGACCGGGTAAATAAAATGTTTTCACCCTCCCCTAGACCTAAACAAGCATTTAACCCTTGCAGCGCAGGTGCAACCCCACTTCAAGGAGGAATTGTCAAGTTTTCCAAAGTTGCTCTTTAAATTTTGATTTAAACAATGTTAAATATCTTATTTAGGACTGAGCTACAAAAGGCAATGTACTAACACGGACACATTAGGGACAGTTTTGTTGTGGATTACATTATCACTTGTGGATGGCATCATCACATTTTGCCTCCAATAACATAAGCTCTGAGTCTGAAAAGAACAATATGAAGGTAATAATAATAGTAAAAAAAAAAAAAAAACGGAATCCTAATGATATACTTTTATTTCTTGTTTCTGCTTTGTAAAAGAAAATTGAGAATCGTTTCACATTACAAGCACATTTTTTTATTTTAATTTTGTTACAGATTTATTAGGCTGGGCAAACTTTTTAAAGGATCCATTAAACTTGTGAACCCAACAGAATAACATGTTAATATCCAGCAGACGCTGGTCACCCTGCCATAAAACTACAGCGCTGGGTCATTATTCTTCCCCCTTTCATTTTTTCAAAGTCGTTGAGAGTTTCGCGGCCACTTCTCTTGCTGTCAAGCTTTGCACCAACTTTCCCGTTTTCACACTACATTAGGTCTTTCCTAATTGATTCTATCACTAGTTGTCATTGGGGCAAGGTCATGTTGCCTCTGCCACAGTTAGGATTTTTTTAGGTCCGTATATTTACCTTCATCACCTACACAGGCAAGATGTACAGTAGGTGTAGGCGGAGTAGACATTCTGTATATTTCACATGGCATTTGAAAAACAGCTTACTAACATATGTCTTTGTTTAACAAAATGTTGAAGGAGCTTTATAGATAAACTCCGGGCATATGTTGTAGATACAAATTAATGCAGGCTTGTGTTTATTAAAACACCCATAACCCCCATCCTGACCCATCCTAGAGGCCATTTAAGTGGGTGCTAACACCGGGTGGCAGGGGAGATTTCCCCATCAATTGATGGATGTTATTGGCTCTCACAGTGGTCACATGATCAGAAGCCCATCCCTCTGGCTATTACCCTTTCACAATCCCCAATAGAGCAGCATGCGGAGCACAAGGATCACAGGCTGGGGAGGGACAAGACCCGGAAGTGTTGCTTAACTGCAACAGAAAAAAAAATCAAGTCTCCAGTCCTGCCAAACAAGGCTGTACTGTGTGGCAGAGCTGTGTTAGTCTCAGGACTTGATGGATATAAATGCAAATGATTTGATGGGTGAAACAGCTCTTAACTTTAGCAATGTCCTACGAATCCTTGAAAGTCTCAAACTACATAAAACTGAGAAGAATTGCATTGCAGATGAACTCTAGGCAGATCTAAAAATCAGACTGGAAGATGTAGAAGCAGTAGAAGCAGCCAATCAGGTGTGCTGAAGCTCCCATGTGCTAACAAGAGATATGCTGATAGGAGAAGAAAGCAAGCGACCAAGAGATGAGGGTTTTTTTTTGTACTTTTGTGTAGGCTATTTTTTATTATTTTTTTATAAATGTATCCCTAAGTTTTAACTGTAAAAGAAAAGTAAGAGAGACCAATTCCCATCATATATATATATATATATATAAATATATATATATTTTTTTATTGAATTGAGAGAGTAGGTGTAAGCAGAAAACAAAGAGGGGTGAAAAAGAATAGGATTTTTAAAACAGCTTACCTGTAAAATCCTTTTCTTCGAGGTACATCAGGGGACACAGAGGCATAGTAATAACCATGTGGGTTATATCGGACCATATAACCACATAGTTATTACTATGGCTCTGTGTCCCCTGATGTAAGAAAATAAATATATACGTTAAGACATCTATGTCTTTATGGACCTTGCTTTGTGTACTGGTGCGCAATTATGTTGGAACAGGACGGGGCCATCCCCAAACTGTTCCCACAAAGTTGGGAGCATGAAATTGTCCAAAATGTCTTGGTATGCTGACGCCTAAAGAGTTCCCTTCACAACCCCCCACCATAATCCCCCCTCCGCCAAATAATTTGGACCAGTGCACAAAGCAAGGTCCATAAAGACATGGATGAGCGAGTATGGGAGAAACATGACTGGCCTGCACAGAGTCCTGACCACAAATGAATTAGAGCGGAGACTGCGAGCCAGGCCTTCTTTTCCACACGAGTGCCTGACCTAACAAATGCGCTTCTGGAAGAATGGTCAAACATTCCCATAAACACACTCCTAAACCTTGTGGACGGCCTTCCCAGAAGAGTTGAAGAGGGTGGGCCAACTCAATATTGAACCCTACGGACTAAGACTGGGATGCCATTAAAGTTCATGTGTGTGTAAAGGCAGGCATCCCAATACCATATATATATATATATATATATATATATATATATATATATATATATATATATATATATATATATCTATATCTATCTATCTATATCTATATATATCTATATATATATATATATATATATATATATATATATATATATATATATATATATATATATATATATATATATATATATATATATATATATATATATATGTATATATATGTATATATATATATATATATATATAAAGAGAGAGAGAAATCTATATATATATATATATATATATATATATATATATATATATATATATATATATATATAATTTTTTTTTCAGTGGAGTCAAGTTAGACAAAGATATTTTGCAAGGTTGTTGTCACTTTAAGCAACAAGGTCAATGAATGTAATAGGGTCAACTAAAAACTATGGTGTTATATAAATATGAAATACATAGATAATATGTGTTTATGTGCTATATCATTAAGAAGTCAAACAAAATTCAGATTTATATTTCCATTATACAGTGATATTTAGATTTAAAAGGTTAAAGAATACTTTAATGAATTACCTGCAATATAAACAACCAGAGCGTTATGCTTTATATCTACCCAGATGGTGAAGGGCTGTCTATTTTATTTGTGTTTGGAAAGCAAAGTGTCACAAACCACGCTAGAGAGGCAGAGGTGTCCAGAGCAAGACAGAGCCTGTCCATCAGTCACTTTCTGGCCAGACAGATGACAGCTCTATAGCTGAGCAGTGCATAGAGTATGCAGCAGGAAATGGTTAGCATTCAAACCTCAAAACCTGACCTAGAACATTGGGTCTGTACAAAGTCATGCTAACAATAAAGGTTGTATAGGTAAATTCAGTATATTCTCCATATTCAACTACTAGATATATAGAACAGTTATAGAAGACAACCAATACATGGGACTTCTATAGTACATAAAAGCGTCCCTTGCAAAGTGAACTGGATATTTGCTTTTAGTAAATCAATACTCTGAATATATATATATATATATATATATATATATATATATATATATATATATATATATATATATATATATACAAAAATATATACAAATATTTAATAATTTTTTTATTTTTAATGTCAAAATTAATAACCATTCCAAGTACCTGAATCTGCCTTGATATCAGCTCCCTGTAATTCCCTTCAAGTAAAGCACTGGTAGAAGAAGTAGCACTACTGTAAGCGAAGCTCAAACCACTGATGCACAGTCATGTTGGAACAGGAAGAGGTCATCCCAAAACTGTTCCCACAAAGTTGGGAGCATGAAATTGTTCAAAATGTCTTGATATGCTGATGCCTTAAGAGTTCCCATCACTGGAACTTAGGAACCAAGCCTAACACCGGAAAAACAGCCCCACACCATAATCCCCTAGCACCAAATGATTTGGAGGGGTAGCCCAATACTTTTGGCAATATAGTGTGGATGAGTGAGTTTTAAGGTGGAGGAACTTGACTGTCCTGCACAGAGTCCTGATCTCAACCCGATAGAACACCTTTGGGATGAATTAGAGCGGAAACTGGGAGCCAGGCCTTCTTGTCCAACATGAGTGCTTGACCTCACAAATGCGCTTCTGGAAGAATGTTCAAACAATTCCATAGACACACTCCTAAACCTTGTGGACGGCCTTCCCAGAAGAGTTGAAGCTGTTATAGCTGCAAAGGGTGGGCCAACTCAATATTGAACCCTACAGACTAAGACTGGGATGCCATTAAAGTTCATGTGCGTGTGAAGGGCTTATACTTACCACCCAACATTAGAAGTTGAGAACGAGGGACAAGTTGGAAGATATAAAACACCTGGCACGCTGTGGCTAAATTTGGTGTGGCTAAATTGCAATAGATACGGGGCTTAAAGGAACATGGTTGAATAGAGTCTAAGCAGAATATTATTCAGGCAACTGACTGGATTTGGATAGTAAACCTGAACCCGCGGGTTTATTATCCCTAACCATCAGGCATACTGATATCAAAATGACAAAATATATTCTCCATTCACATTTCCTTCAGCAGCGCACATGTAGATGTGTAAAACGAATGATATGTCATTTGTAATTTCATAATGGCGCTAATCTGTTGCATTGTGTATCAGACGGCAGGAGTCTGTGAAATATCCGTGTTTATTACCAGTGTCTGCATCACATTGGTTAAGGCATAATAGATTGTAGATGATGCCACCAGATGTGCTATTAAGACTTCTGTAATCATAGATGCCCGACTTCCCGATAGCCATTTAAATAGCATAAATCTTGGGCCCCTGGGGGTACTGCATTAAGAGAGTGACTCACACTTATCCAGGCGCTTCATAATTGCAAAGTTAAAAAAAAAAAATGAGAAAAAAATAAAAGAAAGCACCTAACACAAGCTGCTTTAATGTTGTGTTTTTTATGTGACATTATCTTTACAGGCATCATTTGATAATGCGGCTGCAGGTGACGCATTAAGTTTAGATGTGCTCCACATAGACCATTTTCTCCCTGAGTTTACAGACAGAGCCCTTTGTGTATCCCTGCACAGACATTGTCTGAGTAATTGGCAGTTGGAAGCTTCACCGTTTTGTGCTAAACTGTTATCTTGTGTAAGGAAAGAGCAGGAAAAATACAGGAGAAAAGGGGAACGAAGCAGCGAAATAACGCAAGCATTTATAGTTATTTTGTTACCGGCACCTTGTGTGGGCTAAACTAACTGCCTGAGACTTGAATACCGCCATTCTAGAAAGACAAAAGGTGAACCTGGTGCCAAGCATTTCTTAGGCTTGTAAGAATTGTGTTTACTGTAATGGGGTTTTTCATAGGTACCTATCCTACTTGCAGATTGCACTATACCAGGGTTAGGCAACCTGGTGCCCTCCATCTGTTGTGGAGCTACTTTTCCCATGAGGCATTGCAAGGCCGGCAGTTACAATTACTCCCAGAAGCATGATGGGACTTGTAGTTCTGCAACAGCTGGAGGGCCCAGGTTGCCTACCCCTGATCTATACAAATGTTTGAATGGTGACTCTAATGTCGCTTACATGGGACCGGTCTTCCCGACGGACTTTCGGCAGAGGTCCGACTGACCTTCTGAACGAGCGGACTTGGCCACACACGACCGGACTAAGTCTGTTCGAAAGTCCATTTGTTTTGAATGTGATGACGTAAACGGGACTAAACAAGGAAGTTCAATAGCCAGTAGCCCTTGTGCCCTTGTATCGTATTTGGTCCGTAAGACTAGCACACAGACGAACGGTTTGCACGCTAGAAAGCCGAGTCCATCGGACAGATTTGAAACATGTTTTATTTCTAGGTCCATTGGACTTTTGCGAAAAAAAAGTCTGCTGGAGCCCACACACAATCCAATTGTCTGACGGATTCCGGTCCACGGGACCAAGTCTGCCGGAAAGTCCGATTGTGTGTAAGTGGCATTACATTGGGAGAAAACTATTTTAAGTGGAGTTCCAGCCCAGGAGAAAAAAATGAACAGTCAGCAGCTGCAAATACTGTAGCTACTGACTTTTAATATAAGGACACTTACCTGTCCAGGGAGCCCGCGATGTCGGCGCCCAAAGCCGATCCGTTCATCGGCTCCGGGTGCAGGCACCAGCATCCTTACTAAGGGAAACGATAAGTGAAGCCTTGTGCCTTGCAGCTTCACAGCCTGTTTCCTTCTGCACATGTGCAAGTCGGGCTGCGCTTTCTGAATGGTCCTGCTCTCGCTTCCGTGTAAGGGTGCCGTGGCGACCTTCATCATTTGCAGCTCCTCCTCCGTCCCCCTGCTGCCTTCTGGGAAACACACAGGTCCACAAAGGCAGCGGGGGGGGGGGGGAGGAGGAGGGGCTGCAAATTACGTATGTTGCTGCACCACCCAGGTGGTTCTTTCTGTACACAAACACTGAACGTCATGCTACGCAAGCTTAGGGCAGTTGTCCAAGCGATATCCATAGGAGCACAATAACTTCAAATCCTAAGTGATTTTTAAAATGCATTTAATTTATACAGTGTGAAGATCCAGTTGAATATTCACAAATAAGGCTAGATTATGCATTTTAAGTGTAATTGCACTTTAATTAAAGACCCCACAAACTCCCTCCTCACAAGAATAGACTCAAAACATCCTATTCCTTACATATTTTATGTTCAACTCTGCTACGTGACTGTCTCAGAGCTGCCATAGCCCGTGCTATTTCCAATACAGATTCAGAGCATGTTACACACATCGGGGTGATGATATGAAACTGTCATAAATAATAATTGCTGTTCCTATCTTCATATAAATACAGTATTATACAGGGAGGAGCATTTTGCATCTGGTGTTTTTCATTAAAATGTTTATGTATTCAATGTTACATCACATTACCATCACTTGCCATTGAACTTAAAGCCAATATCAGGTGATCATTATGGTCACACATTTCCTACATCTCATTGAGATGCTATAAGGGAATACTTATTGAAATTACCAAAAGATATACTAAGTCGAGTACCAATATGCTTAGGCTTGCATTTCAATAGGTTCAGAATTAAGACACAAGCATACTGGCTTACGTGACAAACTATATAGATAACGTGACTAAATGACAGATAGCTGTATGTTTCTCCAGAGGGTCTATGTAAGATATTGATATCTCAGGAAAATATCTGCCTATGTTTTCTTCTCTGAACATTATTGAAAGGCACAAAGCTAAGATAAGGACTGGTTACGCAAGAATATGGTCAGTCAGTAGATGCTGAAAGGGCAAAATAACTGTCAGGAGATTGTATTAACCTTTGACTTACATTTCAGGAAAGAACTAATGTCATGAGTTAAGAAATTGACGATGTATGTGTAAATCACCCGATTGGCCCCTCACAGGGCAGGGCTTTGTGAAATACCATTTAAAAGAAGGTCCACTTTCCATTAAACCCTGTAATCTTCACCACGTACAAATGGAGTGTATGTGTATTGATTAACCGCCGGCGTTTGGGACCTCCATTGAGCCACTCCAGCCTAGGCTATCCAGGGGAATCTAGAAGACGAACACCTTACAGATGCCAGTGTTGAGATATACTGTTTTAGGATATATCTATATATATATATAGATATATATATATAGATATATAGATCTATATATCTATATATATATATATATATATATATATATATATATATATATATAATTTATGCTATATATCTATATAGATATATACACAGTATCTCACAAAAGTGAGTACACCCATCACATTTTTGTAAATATTTTATTCTATCTTTTCATGTGACAACACTGAAGAAATGACACTTTGCTACAATGTAAAGTAGTGAGTGTACAGCTTGTATAACAGTGTAAATTTGCTGTCCCCTCAAAATAACTCAACACACAGCCATTAATGTCTAAACCGCTGGCAACCAAAGTGAGTACACCCCTAAGTGAAAATGTCCAAATTGGACCCATTGGGGATGGAGTTCACCAGAGCTTCACAAGTTGCCACTGGAATCCTCTTCCAAAAAGATATAATAAAATATTTACAAAAATGTGAGGGTTGTATTCACTTTTGTGAGATACTGTATATATATGAGAGATCTATATATCCATCTCTCTCTCTCTCTCTCTCTCTCTATATATATGTAGATAGATAGATGGATAGATAGATAGATAGATGGATAGATAAATAGATAAAGATAGCTAGATAGATACAGTATATAAATATTTATTATTTTAGATTTATGAAGCTTATGGAGCAAAACTTTAATTCAGTTTCCTAAAATTTAACTGAACACAATCCAGCAATTATTGTGGCATAACTGGGACCTAATTAGGTCGTACTTCCTATGGGAGTGGGGGATTTACTGCACCGATTCCCTGGAAATGCTTTATGTGTATCCATTCCTTGGCACCACTTTGGATTCAATACAAATGTTAATATATTCTTTTTTTTTTTTTTCTGTGCCATAGTGGGGTCATTAGCATTGGAAATGTGTGGCTGAACAATAATTCCCAGCATTGTTTCATATCATCATAGACATAACTGAACAAAAATTACTACAACAATTTTCTACTTTTGATCCCAAATTCCCAGTGAAAACCCTCAAGAGACCACTTTTTGAAAAGTGTGTAACTCGTCATAAAGTTATCTGGGCCATCAACTATGCCATAGTTACTTTTATAGGACAATCCTGATGGGGGTAATTCACTTGCATTTGTTGCTATATTTTTAGCTGCTTTTTATAGACCACTAAAGCACATTATAAAGTCATTAGAAGTCACATGAGCTTATGAGAACCAAAAGCAAGGGAAAAATAAAATAGATGTAGCTGTACAAATATGAGCCGCTGTTTATTATCCAGTACAGCATTTATAATACCTCCCATTATGCACATTTCTATATACTTAATTTATACTGACATTATTACAGGAATTGAAAAAGTCATGTGTGTCAAATTGAAATAAAAAATCAATGGGCTTCCCACACACCAAAGTGTTCCACAAATAGTACAAAGTAGTCAAAATAAATGGTGACCTAATGAATTGCACCGCAATACATGAATGCATGTAATGTACTTTGCAGTAACATGCACCCTAATGCATGCATTCCCACAACACATAGATCTAAATTGCCCACTAGGGTTTAAATCTACTTTAAACACTTGCCTACTGGGCATTAACCCCCCCCCCCCACCCCCCACGACGCAGACCAATTTTCAGCTTTCAGTGCTCTCACACTTTGTATGACAATTACTCATGTAAGACTGTACCCAAATTTATTTTTTGTCCTTTTTTTCATACAAATAGAGCTTTCTTTTGGTGGTATTTGATCACCTCTGGGTTTTTTATTTTTTGCGCTATAAATGAAAAAAGACCGAAAATTTTTAAAAAAAGAACACATTTTTCTTTTTTTCTGTGATAACATTTTGCAAATTATTAATTTTCCATAAATGTTGGCCACAATTTATACTGCTACATATCTTTGGTAAAAATAACCAAAATTAGTGGATATTATTTGGTCTGTGGGAAAGTTAGAGAGTCTTAAAGCGGAGGTCCACCCTAAAGTGGACCTTCCGCTCATCGGAACCCTCCCCCCCTCCGGTGCCACAATCGGCACCTTTCAGGGGGGAGGGGGGTGCAGTTACCTGGATAATCCAGGTAACTGCACCCACTTCCGGGATAGCTCTCTGCGGAAAGGGGCGTAACTTACGCCCCTTTCCGCAAGTGCCCGCCCCTTCCCGCAAGTGCCCCGCTGCCTGCTGGGAAACACACAGATCCCAGAGGCAGCGGGGAGCGTCCTTATTGCGCAGCGCGATTCGCGCATGCGCAGTAGGGAACCGGGAAATGAAGCCGAAAGGCTCCATTTCCTGATTCCCATACCCAAGATGGCGGCGGCAGGACCCGACAGGCGACCTAGAGATCGGCTTCGGGTGCCGACATCGCGGGCGCGCTGGACAGGTAAGTGTCACTATTTTAAAAGTCAGCAGCTGCAGTATTTGTAGCTGCTGGCTTTTAAAAAAAAAAAAAAACGTGGAGTCCCGGTGGACTCCCGCTTTAAAGCTGTGGTGCAAATCATAAAAAAATTGATCACACCTGATGTACTGGTGGCCATTTCTTGCGACCCAAACAAGCCAGGAAAGTACAAATACCCCCTAAATGACCCCTTTTTTGAAAGTAGACATTCCAAGGTATTTAGTAAGATGCATGGTGAGGTTTTTGGTGTTGTCATTTTTTCACACAATTCTTTGCAAAATTAAGATTTTTATATATTGTTCTCCACAAAATTGTCATTGTAATAGGTTATTTCTCTCACATCGCATGTGTATACCACAAATGACAGCCCAAACTACATTCTGCTACTCCTGAGTATGACAAGACCACATTTATGGGACTTTTTCACAGTCTAGCCACATAGAGAGGCCCAACATGCAGGGAGTACCATCAGGTGTTCTAGGAGCATAAATTATACATCTTACTTGTTGACTACCTATTACATTTTTGAAGGCCCTGGAGTACCAGGACAATGGAAACACCCACAAAATGACCTCATTTTGGAAAGCTAAGACCCCAACATATAATCTATGAGGCATAATTAATATTTTGAACGGGTCATTTTTTTTCAGAAGTTTTTGGAAAATGTGGTGAAAAAATGAAAGCATATTTTTGTTACACATAGTTTTCCACATAGCACATGCGGACATAGCACATACATAGCAAATAGCAACACATAGCACAACTCATACCATGTACATAGCGAAAAAATGACACCCCAAAATACATTCTGCTACTCCTCCTGAGTATGGCTATACCACATGTGTGAGACTTTCACACAGCCTGGCCACATACAGAGGCCCAACATTGAAATAGCACCTTCAGGCATTCTAGGAGCATAAATTACACATCTCATTTCTCAATCACCTATTACATTTTTGAATACCCTGAAGCACCAGGACAATGGAAACACCCACACATGAACCCATTTTGGAAAACTAACACCCCAACGTATAATCTATGAGGCATAATGAGTCTTTTGAATGGTTCATTTTTATCCAGAAGTATCCTTTTTTTTTTTACACAAAGTTGTCCATTTATAAAATATTTCCAGCACATAGCATGCACATAGCAAACATGATACCACAAAATACATTCTGCTACTCCTCTTGAGTATGGTGATACTACATGTGTGATACTTTTACACAGCATGGCCACATACAGAGGCCCAACATGCAAGGAACACCGTCAGGTATTCTAGAGACACATAGCATGCACATACCAATAATTATACCACAAAATACATTCTGCTGAGCAAAGGGTAAACAAAAGATTACCTGTGGTTTTAGTAGTGCAGTTGTCCACAGGAGGATAACACTGGTCCAGGCAGCAGGCAGGGACTTGGTCAGCAAAGTGAACATAATTGTCCAGCAACAGGCAGGAATACTGTCCATAGTCAGTACAGGCAGCAGGCAGGTATACTGTCCATATACAGTCCAGGGTCAGTGCGGGCAGAGATTGACAGTAGGAGCAGGAGTGGGTTTATGAGTTCCCAAATGACTTTCCTGCTTGATCTCATGTAGTCCGGACAATTAGGGGGGATGTAACTGGGTGTACTTCCCTTCATATACCATGAAGGCTTATGTATACCCTGTGGCTCGGTCGCACAATTTATACAGCTTCACCCCATAGCGGGCCCTTTTGATGGGAATAAATTGTTTGAAGCCCAGCCTGCCAATAAATTTGATAAGTGACTCATCCACACATATATGTTGGTCTGGGGTAAACAACTGGGGGAAGATTTCAGAAAACTAATTTATTAGTGGCCAAATTTTATGAAGCTTATCATAATTTGGGTCATTTCGGGGAGAACACTGGGTATTATCATTATAGTGTAGGAACCTCATAATCATGAGATATCTGGTTGTGGGCATTACTGAGGAAAGGATGGGCATGTGGTGGATGGGGTGGGTTGACCAATATGAACGTAAATTATTTTTTTTACAATACAATTCACATACAGAATGTGAGGACCAAAAAAATCATAAACTCCTCCACTATTAGGGCTCCCCACTCGTAGGAACGCACATAATAGGACGTTGGGTTACTTACTATGAATTGTTGTGCATACAGGTTGCACTGGGCCACAATTTATGCTAGCATGTCCTCAGTAAAAATTAAGTGGAAAAAATCTATCGGGGAAAAATTTTCTGTGTCCACCTGGACTCCTGGCTGGGCAGTGAAAGGGGGATTGTTAGCTTCTCCTGAATTAAGAGGAAGCCACAAGGGGTTCTGAAGGTAATAGGGAAGGCTGGCATGAAACCTAACCCTTTGGGACTGAGGTGACACCCCACTTTCTTGCAGAGGTATTGCGGTGCTGGTGGATGGCACTGCAGTGCTGGTGGATGACACTGCCTCCTCACCAGAATGCCTTTGTCTGGCAGGCAGACTATCATCCTCCTCTGAGGCTGTCAGTGTTCCACTGCTTAGGACAGGCTCGTAGTCAGCATCAAACTCAGAATCTGAATTTGAGGAGGAATCCGATGCTTAGAGCTCCTTGTTGCTCTCGTCGGCCGCAAGAATATTGTATGCCTCCACAGCTGAAAATGATTTTCTAGACATTGTTGGTGTTCACTTAGGGAACTGGTGACACTGATGACAGAAGGCATTGATGACGCGTGACACTGATGATAAATTGCACTGATTACACTTGACACTGATGACAGATGGCACCAATTACACGTGACACTGATGTCAGACGGCACTGATTACACGTGACACTGATGAAAATGGCACTGATGACAGGTGACACTGACGTGACACTGATGAAAGATGGCACTGTTGACACATGATACTGATGACAGATGGCATTGATGACATGTGACACTGATGTGGCACTGATGACAGATGGCACATGACACTGACAAGTGGCACTGATGAGAGATGGCACTGATGGATGGCACTGATGTCAGATGGCACTGATTACACGTTACACTGATGAAAATGGCACTGATGACAGGTGACACTGACGTGACACTGATGAAAGATGGCACTGTTGACACATGATACTGATGACAGATGGCATTGATGACATGTGACACTGATGTGGCACTGATGACAGATGGCACATGACACTGACAAGTGGCACTGGTGAGAGATGGCACTGATGACAGATAGCACTGATAGATGGCACTGATGACAATGATGGGTACTGTGACACTAAGCCCTTGTACACACGGTCAGAGATTCTGACGGAATGTGTCCGATCGGACCGTTTTGTCGGATATTCCGACTGTGTGTGGTCTACATCGGACTGTTTATTCCGATATGGATATTCCGACGGACCAAGTTTTCCAACATGTCGGTAAAATTTTCCGATAAAATGCTCCGATCGGACATACTTCGATCATGTGTAGAGAATTCCGATCGGACAAAGTGCCACGCATGCTCAGATCAAATTCCTACACCAAAGCTATTGGCTACTAGCCTGAACGTAGTCCCGTTGTAACGAAATAACATCATCACGTCGGATTTTCCGACAACTTTGTCCGACTGTGTGTATACAACAGTTTCGGACAAAATCCGTCGGGACAAAATCCGACGGATTTGGTTGTCGGAATCTCCGACCGTGTGTACAAGGGCTAACACTGATGAGCACCGTGACACCAATGGGCACAATTACACAGCTGAGCACTGTGACACCAATGGGCACTATTTGGGCACTGTATTTACTGTGTTTTGGCTGTAATTTGAAAGATGTTGGTTGGTACTCACAGAATCTGCAGCACAGAAGCTCTCCCTCCTCACAAGCAGTTTCTGTGTGAGAAGGGAGAGCCAGCAATGAGTAATGATCTCATATGTTTACATTTGAGATCATCTCTCATTCTACACGCCGATCGAGTGGTAAATGGCCGCTGTGATTGGCCATTTTCCATGATCTGTGATTGGCTGTGTCCAAGGGACAGGACCAACACAGATTTTCCCCGATGCTCACCCACGGGGAGGGGTTAAATTCCATTAAAATAAGTAATTGCATTTATTGTTTTTAGTACTTTATCTTGTTCCATCATGTATATTTGTATTGTTTTTGCAGAAGAAAAATATTAATTTTGCTGTTTAGGAAAAGTTCAGATTTTTCTTGCTGCCATGAATCTGTCTAGGACTGTCAATATTTATTTACAATCATCCAAGAAATGTGGCAGCATTCCATGGGGCTACAATTCCCATATGGAAACCTAGACATTCCTAATGAGCTATTTAGAATTCTGTCTCAGTTAGGTGTAAAAGTGATTGTAGTACACTTACCCAAAATTGTACAGCAACACAGAAAAAGAAGGCACTTTATAAATACTATATAATAATAATTTGTAAATAATAATACCATTAATAATAAGAAGAAGAATTGTAAACTATGAGAAATGGATACAATAATGGAAAATCCTTGCATAAAAACCAGTCAATGTACTGCATTCTCAACAATGATTGTATTTTTTTTAGAAAAAATGAGTTTTCCATTGCAAACAAAATTAGCAAAAAAAATACAAAATTTAGGCCACAGGGCCTTCATGAAAACAACTAATTTACTAATCCTATAACTAATCCTATAATTAAGCATCTCTCAACAAAAGTTTGAAGACATACTTAAAGAGCAACTTCACACCACCATTTTTTTTAATCCTGACTTACTTTTTAAAGATGGGGTACTTTCGAAAAAATATACTCACACACAGGGTTGATCTGCTGGGATCCACCGCTGTTTGCTGAAGGTGTCCCGCGTTGCCATAATCACTTCTAACTTCATCAGGAGATGGCTGTCTCTTTCTGGTTCAGGCAGCTGGTCTTCTGACGATGACTCACAAGGTCAACCCTCCTTGGGCTGTTGTAAGGAAGTTGATGCTTCTTGGGATATGTGATGTGCATAACCCAAGAGGTTTCAAGAGTGGAGGAGATATTATTCTCACCAGACAAGAATAAAGATGGGCGAGATGGAGCTGAAGAAAAATAGGTAGCTAAAGAAAGTCATCATTGTAGATTCTGAAGAGGAGAGTATTCAAGTAAAGACTATTATTGAAAATTTGTGTTATTAATTATAATTTATTGTTACAATTATTAGCTAGAAAGATTGACTACTGTGCCAACACTCTTACTTAGTCTTAATAGTCATAATGGTGTATGTTGTCAAAGCACTTTCTTATCACAATACAAACCATTCTTCTTGGCATTCATCTGTAGAAAGGAATGCATATCTCCATGTAGAAGCAGCAGCCTCTCTGCAGCAGTCCATTATACCCCCTGATGAGTCTCAGCTTGACTCCAGCAATCAGCAGAGAACTTAAGCTTTGCTGATTGATGGGCTCTTGTCTCGCAGTGGACATGTAGGACTGCTGTCTGTGTCCTTGATGGAGACATTTCTACTCACTCCCTGTCCCAGTTACAAAATAGGAAGTGATAAAAAAAAATATTGTGAATAGAGATGGAAAAAACAGTAAAATGTTGACAGAGATGCTTACTATTGTATTCCCTAAACTATCATTAATGTCCCACCGTAACTTTATTCCATGAAGTATGCCTCCAACATGGTCCTTTCCTTAAGCCATGCCCCTCTGGCATGTTTCACCCTGATTGGGCTTATTCGAAGAGGTAAACCTTTACAAATAAGCCCAACTGGGGTTAAATGCATCAGAGGGATGTGGATTAAGGTGGAGACTGTATAGGAAGCCTGCTTTATGGAATAAAGTTACGATGGGGCATTTATGGTAGTACAGCTTTGTGTTTCTTTGTGTTACAACAAGCTTTATGGGATAAGCTTTCAGTTGCTGTGAAAAACCTTGGGATTCACAGAGGGAGCTTGGAGTGGTGCAATTTGCTTTTGATTCCCCAAACTACAGTAAGCTTAAAAAAATCTTTAATAAGACCTCAATCACATTGGTGGTGGCACTGCAATACTACGCCACAACCATGCGCTATGGTGACTTCAAGGCCACCGCCTGCCAAATGTGGCATGCCCAGTTATATTTGGCAATGTGTATAGACCTAAGCGGCCACCATGTTATTTTGTAGGTAAGCTTGTGGGGTAGGTAAAAAAATTGACCTGTTTTTACTACTCATTTGCAGGGCCTAAAAGCTGTGCCTGCAACTTTGTTTGCGAGCTTCTAATTTTTTTTTTTCTTTTATTGCCATCAGCATGTCGCTTCATTAATTCTTGTTCCCGTATAGTCAGTGAAAAACAGTTAATAATCATTGTGTTCTATGAATGCACCCCAGCCTTGAATTATTGATTTTTAGAGAATTGATGTCGGCAGTTGTATTTAGGTCTAGTGTTACACATTGTAAGACCTTCTGGTGTCCAATGAGTAATGCTGCCACTGAACTATTTAATTGCAAGGTTCTGTGCGCATACCTGCATGTTGCCTTGCTTGACAAGCAATAATTCTTGTAGGCTGTAGTGCCAGGGGAGAATAGAGTTGTTTGGTTCTGTTGGGGATTTTTTTCTCTCTCTCTCTCTTTCCCTCTCAGTGGAACAATTCTAAGGAGCGTTCCTTGTGCTATTTTCCAATCCTCTAATTGCTTTTGTCTGGAAGGAACACCTGATATACAGGCCAAGGATAAAATAAGATGGCTCAGAAGCACTTTTTTTTTTTTGGAAATCACAAAAAAAATCATTAAATTGGCCTTTATGTCTGCATTCTATCATATTTATTATTTATATGGGGAGCTAAATTGTATCAGTAGAGTGCTTTAATTGACATTTAATGATAGGGATTTTTATGGGTATGTCCATGTTATTATCCAGTGATACAATGCCGATGATTGCGTTTGCCTCATTGTTTTGTTGTAGTGAATGTAGACACATTTGTCAAGGTTAGGGGAATAGTCATGCAAAGGCTTTATCTTGGTTTAATTGCTGAATTGTGTACCTTTTAATTGTTATACTGGGAACAATGGAAACAAAAATATATGTATATGAAAATGTGGATGTTCTATAGTTATCCATAGGTAGATGTTTTATTAATGAGTAGGAGCACTTTAAAACAAAGCGCTCAAATCCTTTTTTGCCTCCTGCTCCTGTCCTACCCTAACCCATCCTTTATACTACATACAAAGTCAAGGTACACTTTGCTAAGTGAAGTGTCTCTAGTCAATTAGTTAGTCACCCCCACTGTCTGAACAGTGTAAATCATTATATAAATGGCTGGCTTTGAGACATTTATATTTTATTGTGCACACCATAAAGATCCAACTCAACTAGAAACATCTACAGCAGCAACCGACATAAAGGATAAGTGCACTTTAAAACAAAGTGCATTTATCCTTCTTGACCCTTTCAACTGACTAACCTAACCCATTTTACTCCTTGTATACTTACTTCAATCTGATGGATGCAGTGTGTGTCCCATAGACAGTGCTGGGACAAGGTAATCCAGAGCCCAGAGCAAAGATACTGAACTGTGCCCCCCCTCTCCGATTCATGATGTGCAAGCTTAGGGGATCCTACACTCAGTAGTTACTCACTTGTTAAAATCACCATCGTTCTCCCTATTCCTGTCAGCCTTGGAAATGAAGGAAGGTGCCCCCATCAATACAGTGAACCATTGCCCCTCCTGCCCACCCCTTGTCCCGGCCCTGCCAATAGACTATGCATTAGTGCCCCATAGCACCATAGCATTCTATAGGGTTGTGCCCCAAGGCCAGAGATAACCAGAGACAGTCCCATAGAAGTATGCGTCTGTGGAGGGGGAAGGTAGGTAAGAGTAGGTCAGGGGACAAGGGCACTTTGTTATGAAGTCATTGCTCTGTCAATTGGATGATCTCCCTATTCTGAGAGTATACAACAGTGTAATATGACAGAACCTCATAGTTAGGAGGAATTGCCCTGCTTCTCTATGACCTTGCAACCTTCCTTTACCTATGTTAGATGGACTTTAAGGTGCACCTGTCTTAAAAAATGGGAGATGGAATTCTGCACACTGATATATGTTCTGTTTCCCAGTTCCCTCTTAAAGTCAAACAGCTAAATACACCTGTCAAAGCATTTGTATTCCTATCCCTCCACAATATTTGCATAGCTTTGCCACAGCTCACATCCCTGCCTGGCAGGAAGGGCAGGAGGCCAGGTTTACCCTGTTGCAGTTTACTAGCACTTATAGGTAATCCTAGTTTCATAGTTCTTTGGGGTTGGAGACCACACTGAACTGACACACTCAGTTGTGGGTCTATGGGTGGGTATTGGTGGGGCGGGTTTGAAAAGTTCTCTCCCTATGTTTTCTTCCCAATTTAAAAGAAAGGTTGTAGTAAGCCCTTTTTGGGGGCTTTGGGCTGCTACCTCTGGGTAGGTAAAAAAGAGCGCCCAATATGCAATGAAATTCAGATTGGAAAGTAAATTTATGATTGTTTTATTGAAAATAGCGACAGGTAATCAAGCCTTGGGCACTCCTTTTTACTTACCTGGATAGTTTCATAGTTGGCAAGGTTGAATAAAGACATCAGTTCATCCACTTCAACTTATGTGGCTGCAGGCATATGACTGTTTTTTGTAATAATATCTCTACCTTATACCATCTCTACCATTTTCCATATCCCTGTGTATTGCGGTCACTAAGATGCCCATCTAAGAGCTTTTGAAATGGTTAACTCTCCCCTCTGACACCACTAATTGTGAAAGGGAGTTCCACATCCTTACCACTCCGTGACGTATTTTGTTGTTAGACCGCTTCTCGCCCAACTTAATTGAATGCCCACGTGTCTTCTTAAAGTGGGGTTCCACCCTAAAGCGGAACTTCCGCTCATCAGAACCCTCCCCCACTCCGGTGTCAGAATTGGTACCTTTCAGGAGGGAGGGGGTGCAGATACCTGTCGAAGACAGTTATTTGCACCCACTTCCGGGCATAGACTCCCACAGGAGTCTATGCTGTTTCCTGTCCCAGCACGCTGTCTGCTGGGACACACATGGGTCCCAGAGACAGTGCGGACCATTCCCATTGGGCTGCGTGGCTCGCACATGTGCAGTAGGGAACCGGGAAGAGACGCCGCAATGCTTCACTTCCTGATTCCCTCACCGAGAATGGCGGTTGCAACAGAGCCAAGTGATCGACCGGCCTCGGCTGCCAACATCGCTGGACCTTGGGACAGGTGAGTGTCCATTTATTAAAAGTTATTAAAAGTCAGCAGCTGTAGTATTTATAGCTGCTGACTTTTAATATTTTTGTTTCCAGTGGAATCCCTCTTTAAGTGACCTAAGACTGAATACTTATTATTTTACCATATGCTTTCAGTCTGCAACCAGAGAGTGAAATGAGAAGCAGCTCTCTTCTCCTCCTATCAGAAAGCCCCTTGTTAGTACATGAGCACTTCAGTACAGCTGATTGGCTCCTTGTACTGTTTCTCTGTCTGCTAGTCTGAATTCTGCTATATATAGGACTGTATAAAGCTAATATCAAGTACAATATGGGTGCTTGCATTAAAAAAAAAAATACACATGCATAAATGATTAGTGATCTGATTATATGAGTCTTTTATATCTGCCTAGAGGTCAGCTTTAATGTGATTCTTCTCAGTATTATTTAATTTAAAACTTTGAAGACTGTGTAGCAAGTTGCTAAACTTTGATGAACATTGTTTGGATGAAAACAGGTTCTAATTAAAGTTTTAATTAACCAGGATTTAGGGAGCCAAATCTGATTATAAAAAAGAAAAGAAAAAAGACTATTACAAGCTTTCAAAGTAGTATAGGTTACACAATCAATTACTTGGTTGTAAATCAAAGTAAATGGAGACAAGGTCTGATCTAAGCTTAGAGATGTCAAAAAGGACTAAAGGAAAAAAAAATTACATTCATAGAACATGTAATTTTAAATATTTATATTTTTAACATTTTATACTGTATTTATTATATATTTTTATATATTTATTATAAATGTATAAATTGTATACTGTAATTATTATACATTTGTATATATTTATTATAAATATATACATGTAGATAGTTAATAATATAAAATGTATCATACATTCATAAATGTACATATTTAATAATACTGAATAGATATGAGGATTAAAAATTACTTATTTGGGGGACAATTAATAAACATAGTCACAAGTTTTAAAAACCACGGACATTGACTGTTTTTTGAAGGTGCTTGTTCCAAATCTATCATCCGTATCCTTGCATCACTGACCTTAAACATGCTTTTGCAGATCAGGGGTCCTTTGACACCTGTACTGCGAATTGGAGGGAATCCCCAACAGGGACACAAAAGCCAATAAAAATTGTCTAGTTTCTAGAGATCCCAGACTCTACTAATAGTGTAGCTTCCTCACCACTATGTTGCTATCACAGTGACTTTCATCAACTTCTTATAATAGTGGCATGGATGGCATGAAAAAGGAGGACAACATATAAAATACATAAGAATAAAAATGTTTTAGTAAGGGTTCATTTACACTTGCTTCGGCTTCAACACACATTTACGGCTAGTTTACACTTGCTTCAAAACAAGGCTTCGGAAAGGCTTTGTTAAAGCTCTCTGAACGCTAGTCAAAGCTCCTATCTCTAAATAAAATGGTTAGCTTACAGTCCTGTTTACATCTTGGTTTTGCTTTGCTTCGGCTTAGCTTCAAAAATGATACCCCAGTAGCTTTAGTGGTGCTTCAAAGTCTCTTCAAAGCCTCTATAGAAGTCTATGACAAAGCTCGCTTGAAGCCCCACTGAAGCCCCACAAAAACCTCATCGAAGCCCCACTGAAGCCCCATCGAAGCTCCACCAAAGCCTCATCAAAGCCCCACCGAAGCCTCATCGAAGCACCAAGCAAAAGCATGGTGTAAACAGGACTGTAAGCTAACCATATTATTTAGTGACAGTAGTTTTGACTGGGGTTCAGAGAGCTTTAATAAAGCCGGTCTGAAGCCATGTTTTGAAGCAAGTGTAAACTAGCCCTTAGAGATATACTTTAAGTCTAATGAATGACAACTGCTGAGAATGTTTACTTGAAAGAACAAGTATGGCCTAAGCTCTTTTGGTCATACTTCTTCTGTGAATCACAGGAGTGCACTTAGCGAAAGCCCACTGACATCAGAGAGCAGGTCCATGCTCTGCAGGGATCACGCCAATAATATTGGGATCCACCCAGATGCCTTCCCGGCAGTTGGCTCAACCTCTTAACCCGCAGCTGAGAGCCTGAAAAAAAATGCTCCAGTCCCCTCCACAGCCTGGTACCCCAGTAATTGACAGTCACTGACCCAGAATTGTCTGCTGTCTTTGATCGCTCAGTTCTCGGCGTAGAGCCGGCAGGGGACAGCTGCAGTATCGTATTGATGTTGTAGCCATCCAGATGAGTAAGGTTTTTTCTTCTTGTTAATGGAAGTGTACTCATATTCATCTGCATTAAATACAAAATGATTTCAATAACACAGACTAGGTCGGTCATTGACCCTGATGCATCAAGTTTTAAGAGGCACTTGAGGTACCTTTAAGTGCACATAAGGTATGCTAAATTGGCCCTTTCGGTCAATCTTATATGTAATTTTAGCATGCCCTAAAGTGAGTCTTATACTTGGCCTATGATCCACTTATACATACCTTAGATATGCTGTGTTGCTCCATTTAACATATGACCTTCTTCCAACACACAGCACCCAGACTTGAGTAGCCAATTCAGAAGAAAACACACATCAGGATGCTGAAGTCAGTATCAAATAAAGAAATCACTTTAATAAAATAAGCAACCAACTTACATTGAAGTTAGCATGACACAGCATGGATAACTAACACCTGAGACCAAGCAGCTGTGATTAGTGTGAGGCTGTAGGCCTCACTGAGAAAATATAAACCAAGAAGCCAGCTCAAGGTATAGATAGTAGCAGTGGCAGACACACACAAGGATAACAGTGGTCAAAATGCCTGGTGGATGTCAGGAAAGGGGGCTTGCATGACGTGTTTCCAGGGATTCACCCCCCCGCCTATTTTTCAAATGCACCTGTGGCCAATTGCCAGTCCCAAGATCAGTCATGTGAGGAGACCACTATCAATATTGTGTAAACTTCGACACCCATCTGACACAGAGTTTACACAGGGTTTTGGTTTATATTTTAATTTACGATGCATGAAGAGGGGAATACAGCAAAGGTGAGTTAAGGGATGGGCTTTCAACAGACCCTAGGATTTATTTGCTAAATACAAACAGATTGTTCGCTTTGCAAGGAAGTTTTCCCCTTGCTTAGTGAATGTTGTGAAAATTCTCTTTGCACAGAATAACAAATTACATTGAAGGATTAAAAAAATAAAAAATAAACACCCCATGCTTGCACATGATGATATCTGTAAATCTGTAAAGCTTTTCCCCATTCACAAAGCTAGGGGAAAATTGCCTTGTAAAGTGAAAAGCCTATTTTCCTTTAGTAAATCAACTATACTGTCTCTTTAAGTGCCATTTCACACACCGTAATTGCCAGTGTAGCTTGATGAATCAGGCCCAGTTGTGCCTTCCTGTAGATGTCTTCCAGAATATTACAAATTAAAAGGCTGCAGATCTACTTTAATGGGCAAGGGTAACATGCCTCTTTTCTTGTGTTGATGTTATCATTGAGATCCATGTAACACTTTGGAAGAATTATCTCCAAAAAAACACTTCAAAGGATCATGTGCTGGATAAATTTACAAAGCCGTGATTTGTTCTACAAGCATATCATGTTGCCAACAGAGTGACTTTTCTACAGCAAAGGAAAGTATGAAATCTAATATTCCAGACCTCGTTGTTAATGTAGGCAGGTAATTTGGATATTGGTTTACTCTAACCACATTTGTTTTGGGAAGTGATGCTACCATTCAGTAACAGGAAACAGTATAATGAAAAAATAAATTATTTATAGCTCAAGATAAGTTTAATTTAAATCACACCTACGAGTATCAAATATTTCTCTGGGGAGGTAATTTGCAATATTTTCCCAATGCATAGGTAATGCTATTACTGTATGGTAGTTTAGTAGTTCATTGGAAAAAACTTTTTTAGTTCCATTCAGTTGGTGCATTGATGGCATATTTTAGAAAGAGGTTCTAACCAGCAGCATAAGCTGGTGCATATTGGTACCCAAAGGTATATACTGTAGGTAAGAGCCTGAATCTGATGTAAGGGCTGGCCCAACAAAAAAGTGGTATTATCTAGGGAAACCTATTGGTAGGATCTCTGTGTTTCAGTTCTTGGAGTTATTTACTAAGGGCAAATAGATTGTTCACTTTGCATGGGAATTTCCCCCAGAGCTTAATGAATTGGGTGATGTTCTGCTGATTTTCATCATCCAATTATGTGAAGGCAAAACTCCTGTTTTTCTTTTTTCCTTGTATGTGATTGGGCATTGATTACTAATCTCTGGGGAAAATTCCTACAGCCTATTTGCCTTTTAGTAAATCAACCGTGTAGACCAGCCTTTCTCACCCTTTTCAACAAAGAGGACCCCTTAACATAGCTTTCAGGTCTCAGGGTCCCCCTGCTAAAATTTACTATATCTATAACTCATCATACATTAGTATAGTAATCAGTGGGAAGAATGCTCCTTACACTTGAGGTCACTGGAAAGAATTACTCCAGAAAGCTAAAACAGATCAATGGTGCCAGTGGGAACTTATCTGAGAGGCAGAGATTGTCCATTGCTCAAGGAACCCCTAGCAACCTCTGGAGGAACCCTAGGGTTCCATGTAACCCTGGTTGAGAAACCCTGCCCTAAATTCTGGACTATGGCTTTGACTAATATGTAGATCTCAAGCTCTTCTTGTATTTTTTTATATGATATATTATGGATAATACAACTGGAGGAGCTAGAACACACAATGGTTGACAGGTACACCTAAAATATACAGTATATGGACAGGAACAGACTTGAGAACTATGGAAGGGAAAGTTCACTGTTTAGAGTATCATAGCTATTACATAGTACTCTACAGTGACATAGCACCTCCTCATCTCCTGTCAAATGCCCTCTGAAAAGCTATCCACCGTAAATCATTTTTCATAGGCATGGGCTGCCACACATGAGAACGAGCCTTTACTGTATTATTTGATCTGCCCTTTTTAGTTTTGCCCAGATTTACTTTAAAGGCACCCCGTCAATGACAGGGTCTCTTTAAAGACCATCTCCTGACACAGTTGTGCATACCTTTAAATTGCTCCCCCATTGACATCAGGTGTCAGCTACTCATATGCTCACCCATGCCTGGAAGCACCAAGTGTTTTGTAGTGACTGTGACAGAAGAAGGAGTGGCTGGTGAGCACTGTAAAGGTAAATTTAACTGGATTGGCAGGTTGACTTTAAAAAGACACCATCACTTTGCCCTTAATGGACAAGACGACAGGTTCTCTTTACAGCGACCCCGCTTTATCTACAAAAGTTGGGCCTCAATAATGAAATTATGAGTTTTAAATCCCTAAATGTTCATAAATCCATCATTCAAGCTTAGGAAAGAAAATATATGCAAAATGACCACAAAGATTGCTCCTGGTTTGATCCTTCTGCCTAGAGATGAACTTCAATGTTGAAGGGGAACTGAGATCTCCGAGCTGGCTTTGGAAGGCTGAAGCTTTAATTCTAATTCTTCAGCACTTTGAGAAATGAGAAGTGACTGCTGTAATATTCCATTTAGCCCTTCATTGTCAAGGTCAGATCTGTTAAAATCAATACCCAGATACATACAGTAAAGGGACGTGCAGTTGTTTTATTGCTCGTTAATTCAGGCTGATTTCCTGTAAATAATTAAGACTATTCTCTATTCATCCATTCATGTACATTTAATTGATTGATGAAACATTCAGTGCTAAAAATACTGTAATATTCAACACATGCATAAACAATGCAGATAGGTCCTTACTTTGTTCTTTTGTTCTATTATTACTTATTAATATTCTTGCTTATCAAAAAAAAAAAAAAAAAAATATATATATATATATATATATATATATATATACAGTGGTGTGAAAAAGTGTTTGCCCCCTTCCTCATTTCCTGTTCCTTTGCATGTTTGTCACACTTAAGTGTTTCGGAACATCAAACCAATTTAAACAATAGTCAAGGACAACACAAGTAAACACAAAATGCAATTTGTAAATGAAGGTGTTTATTATTAAAGGTGAAAAAAAATCCAAACCATCATGGCCCTGTGTGAAAAAGTGATTGCCCCCCTTGTTAAAACATACTATAACTGTGGTTGTCCACACCTGAGTTCAATTTCTCTAGCCACACCTAGGCCTGATTATTGCCACACCTGTTCACAATCAAGGCATCACTTAAATAGGAGCTGCTTGACACAGTAAGGTCCACCAGAAGATCTTTAAAAGCTACACATCATGCCGAGATCCAAAGAAATTCAGGAACAATTGAGAAAGAAAGTAATTGAGATCTATCAGTCTGGAAAGGGTTATAAAGCCATTTCCAAAGCTTTGGGAATCCAGCGAACCACAGTGAGAGCCATTATCCACAAATGGCGAAGACATGGAACAGTGGTGAACCTTCCCAGGAGTGGCCGGCCGCCCAAAATTACCCCAAGAGCGCAGCGACGACTCATCCAAGAGGTCACAAAAGACCCCACAACAACGTCCAAGGAACTGCAGGCCTCACTTGCCTCAGTTAAGGTCAGCGTTCATGCCTCCACCATCAGGAAAAGACTGGGCAAAAATGGCCTGCATGGCAGAGTTCCAAGGAGAAAATCACTGCTGAGCAAAAAGAACATCAAAGCTCGTCTCAATTTCTCCACAACACATCTTGATGATCCCCAAGACTTTTGGGACAACATTCTGTGGACCGATGAGACAAAAGTGGAACTCTTTGGAAGGTGTGTGTCCAAGTATATCTGGCGTAGAAGGAACACTGCATTTTCATAAAAAGAACATTATACCAACAGTAAAATATGGTGGTGGTAGTGTGATGGTCTGGGGCTGTTTTGCTGCTTCAGGACCTGGAAGACTTGCCATGATAAAAGGAACTATGAATTCTGCTGTCTACCAAAAGATCCTGAAGGAGAATGTCCGACCATCTGTTCGTGTACTCAAGCTGAAATGAACTTGGGTTCTGCAGCAGGACAATGATCCTAAACACACCAGCAAGTCCACCACCGAATGGCTGAAGAAAAACAAAATGAAGACTTTGGAGTGGCCTAGCCAAAGTCCTGACCTGAATCCTATTGAGATGTTGTGGTATGACCTTAAAAAGGCCGTTCATGCTCGAAAACCCTCTAATGAAACTGAATTAGGACAATTCTGCAAAGATGAGTGGGCCAAAATTCCTCCAGGACGCTGTAAAAGCCTCATTGCACGTTATCGCAAACGCTTGGTTGCAGTTGTTGCTGCTAAGGGTGGCCCAACCAGTTATTAGGTTTAGGGGGCAATCACTTTTTCACACAGGGCCATGATGGTTTGGATTTTTTTTCACCTTTAATAATAAACACCTTCATTTACAAATTGCATTTTGTGTTTACTTGTGTTGTCCTTGACTATTGTTTAAATTGGTTTGATGTTCCGAAACACTTAAGTGTGACAAACATGCAAAGGAACAGGAAATGAGGAAGGGGGCAAACACTTTTTCACACCACTGTATATATATATATATATATATATATATATTTCTATGTGTGTTTATTGGTAGTTTTAATTTTATATATTCCTTCTGACAGTAGTTGCAACATTTATATATATATATATATATATATATATATATATATATATATATATATATATATATATATATATATATATATATATATATATATATATATATATATATATATATATATATATATATCACAGAATGTAACCACTGTCAGAATATATACAGTATAATAAAAACTAACAATAAAAATGTATAGACTAAAAAAATATATGTATATATCTTTTTAGTTAAGTTTAGAAATCTTTATTTGTAGTTTTTATTTAATATATTCTGTGGTATGGACTTCCGTATATGCAACTATAGCTTTCAGATCTTTTCTTATGCCAGCACTTATTGCCTTTATGTTACTTTTGTATATTTGCACCATATCAGTTAGGATGTTCATGGGTATGTTTGGTATATAGGTGGCTAGTGCATATTTTATAAATATTTGTTTTTGGCAATTTTTGTGGTTTCTCCTGATTTTCTGATTATGGTATTTTGCATACATTTTATTATTATTATTATTTATTATTATTATTATTATTATTATTAGATTTTTTGTTTTTTTTTATAACTTTGGTTTGCTGTAGATACGTGCTTTTGACAGTGAACGTTTATTAGTGCAATTAGTTTACATGGTTACAACAGCTGTGAAATCTTTATTTACATGCACTTGTTGGTTGATACACCATTCTTAATTGGTATGTATATGTCTGAGGGCTCCTTGATGAGCTATAAGGGATTTTTAATTGTTTTAGGAGTAAGGGTGTTATGTTTTTTTCAGTTTTGTTTTTTCAGTTTTGTTGCATAAAATAAATGATCCATGCTTTACACAAGCAGTTTGGTTGATTTTTTATTTTTACTTTTTTTTATTTTTAGAATGAAACATTAATTGGAGGGTGTACATATAACACTTTTTAGGTTTTCCAATAAGAAAGCTTAGCTTGTAGTATAGGATACCAGTATGCAGATTGAATAGAAATGTGTATCTATATATCTATCTATCTATCTATCTATCTATCTATCTATCTATCTATCTATATATATATATATATATATATATATATATATATATATATATACAATGTATAGATATGTATAGATAATAGATATATCTACATCGATATCTATATATCTGTATATCTATAGATATAGATATATAGATATATAATTTCATGAAACTGCAGTCTGTTTTGAATTTTAAGTTGCTATTTTCTTTTTTTTCCCTTGTTCTTCAACTTTCTTATTATTTTCTTATCAAGTTGACCTTGTAACAGCATTAAAACCTCAATATAGCTTACAGAAATATAGAGCAATATGCCAAAATTAATTTCACAAGAGCAGACCATATTCCTGCCTCCTTTTAATATGTCGTTGGTATCTGGTGTATTGTATAATTAAATGAGGTTCAATGACAGTTTTAGCGGCAGTTTAGCATATTATGTTGACTGATTTATTTTAGCTACTAATTATACAAGAGTCACATGAAGGTCATTAAGGCACAAGAAAAAAAAGGGAATTTGGGTTTTACCTGAAAAGGAGTCGTCAATTTCTGATTAGGGTTATTAAAGCACTTACTACAAATTACATTAAAAAAGGTAGAAGATTGATAAGCTCTATCTTTATAAAACAAAAGTCCACATATCAAAAGCCAATTATAATTACATAAAATCTACAACTCTTCACCTTGAAAGTACAGTCATTTAAAGAAGTATAATAGTGTCATTAAACCCACATCAATACAATTGTGTATTACATGCTGTTCCTGCTCACTAAGCCACTATGGGATTTGTTTCTTGTATTCTGCACAAAAACCTGGTTGATCCTGCTAATCTCTGTCCATCCCTCCTGTCCATGTCCCCACTGCAGCTGGGGATTCTGGAGAGGAGCTGTTGGCAGCTACTGCACATGCTCAGTTTTACAGAATCCACCCACACCATGTTATTGCCAAAAAAATAATAAATATTTAGTTTTAAATATATATTTGGGTGACAATTTAAACAGTTTTTTTTTTAACTTGTGGCCAGCAGCAGAGGACTATAAACTCCTCTTGCTTTTGTTTCCCTGCAGACATGCTGGGAAAGAGCTGGGTCATGTGACAGTTGTATATCAATTAGGAAAAAAGATACTTACATTTTCTTTTTTATTAAAATAATTACAGTGCCATCATCCACATACAGAAAGAGAAGTGATAATGTAAGCTAAACAGTGTGTGTTTAGTATTACTTTAAGCCCAACGACAATAATTTATTATTTGCAGATTACCAAGATGACCTCTGCAATGTGCCATTACTCAACCATTGTACTTACCATCGTCTAAGTACAGACTCGAGTGGTCATTCAAACACCCGAAGAAGCTGGCACACAGCACTGATCTGCATTTAAATGTTTTATTTTTAAAAGGCGAGAACAATCAATTGTGCCGACACGTTTCAGCTTTACTGCTTTAATCATAGGCAGTATAGGTGAATTGCGTTAGCGGACTTGTTGATGTTGCCCTTTAGCAATAAAAAAAATCTGGATGAAAATCAGAGCCATATGCCAGCTTCTTCGGTGTTTGGATGACCGCTTTAGCCAGTGGTTGATTAAAAGCACATTGATGAAGTTACCTCTGTTCCTTCCTCTCCTGCAAGTTCTCAATATTGGAGGTGCACAGGAGCCTTAGCTTTAGCAGCACATCACTTCACATGCATTGCATGATCTCTGTCTTTAGTGTGAGAACTGACACTTCCTGTAAAGAAACTATATATCCCACAATCCCTAGGTTTCTTAGTCTAGTGCTGGTGCAGGTGAGTGATAAACAGTAATCAAATCTGACACAGACACAAATAGACAAACCGACAGAGCAATTACTAGATACATCACTGTTTCATTACATGGCACTCCTACATTTGTGATTTAACACAGAGCAAATGGAAAGGCATGCACTGGACTATGTGACATGGAACCAAAAGTTGCCTATACCTAGGTACAAGCTAGGTGAATTAATACATTGACATAGGGATATCGGTTATGGCACTGCAAACTGCAGCCAAGGCCGTCTGTAACATGGGGCAAAAGGGGCAGCTGCCCCAGGCCCAGTCATTGTTGTGGAACCAAAAGCAGCTGCCCCTTGAGCCCCCGCTGTCCGAAAATAGTTTTCACTGCATTTTCTTTCCAGCACTTTGCAATGTGTGGACACATTGCAAGCATGCAGCCTCCACCCTGGGAGTCTACAGAGTCCTGCCCAATCAGCAGCAGCCCAATGGTAGATGGACAGTGCAAACGGCCAATGAGAATGTTGGCCTGGCTCAGATAATAGGGTGGCTACAGCCAGTGTTAGTAGAGCAGAGGGCGGGGCTCCATAATGCGTAATGCTGCTGTACCTGGCCCGGGGGGGGGGTCCAAGAAAATGTTTGCCCAGGGTACAATCAATCATAAAGACGGCCCTGACTGCAGCCATAACATTTGAGCCAATCGATACAAGACAAGGCAAGCACTATCACCTAGCTAAAACAAGAAAAACATTTGAAAGTGTACGGTACATTTAAAGCTGGATTCCACCCTAAAGAGGAACTTCCGTTCATCGGAACCCTCCCCCCTCCAGTGTCACAGTTAGCACCTTTCAAGGGGGTGCAGATACCTGTCTAAGACAGGTATTTCCGAACGGGAGTCTATGCCTCTTTCTGTCCCGAGTGAATGATCGGCCTCGGCTGCCGACTTCGCTGGACCCTGGGACAGGTGAGTGTCCATTTATTAAAAGTCAGCAGCTGTATTATTTATAGCTGCTGGCTTTTAATATTTTTGTTTCCGGTGGAATCCCTCTTTAATTTAGTGAAAAGAGTGATGATTATAAGCAAAGTACCAATATTCAGAATTAAACAATCAGGTTTCAGGTTTTGGTCAAATCGGTGAAAGACAAAAACTGAACCTTGAACAGATATATGTACCTTATTTTTCAAAACGTGTTTTTCCTGCCCAGAGCAACCAATAATATTTTAGCTGTCATTTTTCCAGCATAAGTGAGGAAATGAGAGAAACAATGTGACTGGCTACCAGCCGCTTTTTGACAGAATGACTGATAAATATTTTCATTGTTTGCTCTACCGGCGAGCCTTAGAAAAAAAAAAAATCTCTAAAACCTCTGACAAGCTTTTATCCTCTTAAATAAACCCACCTTGTACTAGCCCATTCATGATTAACAACTCACACTTGCCTGGTGAGTCTGAATTATTGATGGGGCTAATATTAATAATGTAGTCAAATATACTTTAATAATGAATTAAGCACAGATTAACCCCTGAGAACTAGAGAGCTTTAATAATTGTATAGACTAAGTGGGAGATGCAGTCGTGGCGGATTTACTTTATCCTCAAAATTATTGTCTGTGTTATATGAAGGTAATTATGTTAGGATACAATCTACATTGCAGAGGCTAGAGACATTGTAACCCTCGGTTAATGCTCTTTCTATTGCTATGCTGCCTCTTGCTCTCACATTAATAATGGCCACATGGCACTTAAGGTAATATTAAGGGCAAATAAAATAGTGTACAATATCTAGAGCGCTCGCAGGCAGCATAGTGGAAGCCGCTCTGATCTACATTTGCTGAAATGAATGTTAGAAGTATGAAAGAGAAAACTTGCTTACAGGTATACTATTTGATCTAAGGTATTCTTGTTCTAATTTTTTTAACCGCTTGCTGACCAGCCACCGTCATTATACTGCAGCAAGGTGGCACAATCCCACGAATCGCTGACGCGGGATCTTGCCTTTGAGGGCCATTGGCCAGCAGGGGTGCCAGTCAGCAGGTCCAGAGGATTCGATGTCCGCCAGACGCCTGCAATCATTCCCCGCAGTGACAGAACGGGGATCTGCCTGTGTGAACAAGGCAAATCTCTGTTCTGACAGGGGAGATCACACAGATCCTGTCTTTGTGCTATGCAGGATCCGTGTGCTTGCCCCAGTCACACAGTCCCCCATACAGTTAGAACACACAGTGAGGGAACGCATTTAACCCCTTGATCTCCCCTGATGTTAAACCCTTCCGTGCCAGTGTCAGTACAATAACAGTGCATATTTTTAGCACTGATTAATGTCACTGGTTCCTAAAAAAAAGTGTAAAAAATTGTCAGTTAGGTGTCCGTTCTGTTTGTTGCAATATCGTTGTCCCGCTTAAAATCACTGATCACTGCCATTACTAGTAAAAAAATAAAATAAATTAAAATGCCATAAATCTGTATAGACACTATAACTTTTGCAGCTTTTTGCTTTTCTTTTTTTTTTTTTTACCAAAAATATGTAGAATAATACATATTGGCCTAAACTGATGAATACATTAGTTAGTACTTTTAGTTTTTTTTGTAATTTATTATAGCAAAAAGTAAAAAACATTGTTTGATTTTTTTTTTGTTTATAGCGCAAAAAATAAAAACCGCAGAGGTTATCAAATACCCCCAAAAGAAAGCTCTATTTGTGGTAAAAAAAAGGACATAAATCCACAAGGGACTAAAAAGAAAACAAAAGGCATTCAATGTTTTTCGGGGGCCCAAACAATCCGCCTTTATCACTGAAAACAGTGTCTAATGAACTCCGAGTAAAGATGCTGATCCTTTCATTTCCATTTGTTTCTAAACCCCTACAATATGCATATTTCATGAACATATATCTATCAGTCAAATAGACCACTCCTAAGGTAATAACCTAGGGCAACTAACAACACAATTTATTATTTTTCCTGTATTCTTTAAAATCAAGGAGGGGTAATAGGTTTAAAGAAAAGCTTTGATTTTAACTCTCAGAAATGTATTCTTTTTACAGTGCCTTGAAAAAGTATTCACCCCCCTTGGCATTTTTCATGTGTTGTTGCCTCACAACCTGGAATTAACATGGATTGTTTGAGGATTTGCATAATTTAATTTACAGAACATGCCCACAACTTTGAAGATGTTTTTTGTATTGTGAAGCAAACAACAAATAAGACAAAATAACAAAAAAAGTAAATGTGCATAACTGTTCACCCCCCTAAAGTCAATACTTTGTAGAGCCACCTTTTGCGGCTATCACAGCTCCAAGTGGCTTTGGATAAGTCTATATGAGCTTGCCACATCTTACCACTGGAATTTTTGCCCATTCCTCCTTGCACAACTGCTCCAGCTCCTTCCAGTTGAAAAGGATTGCGCTTGTGAACATCAATCTTTAAGTCTAACCACAGATTTTCTATTGGATTGAGGTCTGGACTTTCACTGGACCATTCTAACACATTTACATGTTTCCCCTTAAATCACTCAAGTGTTGCTTTAGCAGTGTGTTTGGAGTCATTGTCCTACTGGAAGGTGAACCTCCGTCCTAGCCTCAAATCACACACAGAGTGGTACAGGTTTTGCTTAGGAATATCCCTGTATTTAGCACCATCCATCCTTCCCTCAACTCTGACCAGTTTCCCAGTCCGGACTGCTGAAAAACATCTCCACAGCATGATTCTGCCACCACCATGTTTCATGGTGTTCTTTGGGTGATGTGATGTGTTGGGTTTGCGCCAGACATAGTGTTTTCTTTGATGGACAAAAAGTTAAATTTTAGTCTCATCAGACCAGAGCACCTTCCTCCATACATTTTGGGAGTCTCCCACATGCCTTTTTACAAACTCAAAACGTGCCATTTTGTTTTTTTGCTGAAAGTAATGGCTTTCTTCTGGCCATAAAGCCCAACTCTGTGGAGTATACGGCTTATTGTCGTCCTATGTAGATGCTCCAGTCTCTGCTGTGGATCTCTGCAGCTCCTCCAGGGTTACCTTAGGTCTCTGTGCTGCCTCTCTGATTAATGCCCTCCTTGCCCGGTCCGTGAGTTTGGATGTGCAGGTTTGCTGTTGTGCCATGTTCTTTCCATTTGTTTACGATAGATTTAATACACACATGTCAATTATCAGTTTTTCAGATCTGTTGCTCGGTCAACTCAAAACCTAGTTCCAGACATTTTCTTTTTTGATTGTGTCAAGAAGAGTCAACCTTCATTTCTGTCTGTGGCCTCATTGGAGAGATTTCCCATCACTTCCTGTCCCTGTGAAACCTGTACCAAAAATTGGGGTCATTATTAAGGCAGGAAAGCATAGGCAGCCACAAAAACATATTGAGACAATAGTGGAAAGTTAGAAACTACAGTATGTGGAATTATGTTATATTTATTACGACTAACATGTACCTATGGACAATGTTCTTCAAAGGTCTTTTAATGGTTCTTTTAACTTGAGTGTGGTATGTAGTACCGGAATTACGGATAGAGTAAATAAAACAACTTTGTATTTTATTGCTATAAGGGGTCAGTAGGGAAAATGTAGTATATCTTTCTATAGATTTGGTTGTTTTCTTTGTCTTCAAATATAAATCAAAGTTATTACTATAGGACAGGTTTTTGTAGCCTCAAGCAATAATAGGATTGTTTGAGTAAAAAGCAACATGGGTGGGAAAAGGTTTTACGTGCATACAAGGAAATTTGAAACATTATATAGATATAGTAAAACTGGGGCTTTGAAGAAAAAGGAATTTTTATGCATAAACTTCATATATGTGTTACATATATTCAGAATCAAATACTTACAGTACCTTGCAAAAGTATTCACCCCCTTGGCTTTTTACCCATTTTGTTACATTACAGCCTTTAGTTCAATGTTTTTTTTAATCTGAATTATATGTGATTGATCAGAACACAATAGTGAAGAGAAACCCTATCGATAGGTTGAGTAAGCTAGGAGAGTCCAGAGAGCCACGAGAGCTGGGTAAGATTGAACCAGTGCACGAGCAACTGTTTTGTGAACGCTACTTTAATTTTGTTTAATAAAATTGGTCTGGCAAGCCATTGACCGCAGTTCGGATTGGTGTAGACACACAAAAAAATTGCTTCTGCCACTAAGCTGATTTCCCCAACATCACAAGGGATTTAAAGTGTAAAACAAAAAACCCTATCGTTTTCAGACAAGGAAGCTGCCATCTTTGCCTCTGTTTAATCTACAACTGCCATGATGCTGAATATTTGATCAGTTATGACAAAAGCCATTGGATGGTTTGACAGTTTGGTTGAGAGCACAACCAATGGGAGTGTTAGATTTCTGACATGTGCTGTAAATTAAACTGTTTTATGGATGGGTTTACTTTCACTTTAAATTATCCTAAAAGCTCACACTCAAGATAGCCATTAGATGGTATCACTTAACCTCTTGCACATACACATGTGCTACAGAAAAGCGGGGGGGCTTTAATGCCCACATGCTGCACTGCATGTTTTTATGGATGGCTGAAGATTCTGTGCTGAAAGTATGTTCCTTACACTATGATTGAGCTGTCATAACCAGCTCTTGGCCTTTAGTCATGATTGGGAGCTGGCAGTGTCAATGTGACCAATTTGACAGCCAATCACAGTGGTCACGTGATCGAGCAGTCTGCCTTGCATCTCTGGTGTAAAGGCCCATTTAAAGCGATAACGGGGTTGGGCAGTAAGGGATTAAGCTCTAAACGTATTGCATTAATGACGATGATATCATGGTACAACACTCTGCGGATGCTATTTTGCCCATCATTATACTTATATATTCTCTCAATTTTACACAAAGGAGGCCTACATAGGCTATCATGGCTGACTTCTTCTTCTATAAATAGTAGTTGTCTGCCCGTCATGCAGATCCCTTGGCTTCAGTGTTTTTTTTTTTAATCCCCAACTCAGAGAAAGCAATCAGCAAGTTAAGTCAACCATGAAACAACAGATATCTCACATCTACGTGATGGGCAGGCAACCATCATCTCCATGTTTCTGTCCACCCACATTAATAAAGTCCCAGAAAAGTTTTAAACATTCCAAATGATGTGAATTTTTAAACAATGTATTGTCTGGGAAGCCCTTGTAGAAGTGACACTAAATGGATTAAATGTTCATAAAATAATGGATCCATACTTACATTTTAACTAGCGCTGTAGCTTGTTCTTTATTTACTAAGCCTTTATCCTAATTGCTGCACTGGGGAGTACAGTGTAATGTGCATAAATTTCTCCTTTATGTCATTTGCATGTAACACGTGGTGCATGTAATTACAGCAGAAAAATATGGTAGTACAATTAAGGGATTCAGAGAGCAAACACAAGTGAATGCTTAATTCCCTTCCTGTGCTATTTTATTTTTCACATTCAATTCATTTTTCCGCATTAATAGTGAGTTTATGGATTAAAATAGAAGTTTTTTTTTAGCCTATTCATTTCCAGTCTTTACATTGGCACTTTAGGAAAACCTAATTAAGATGATGACTAGGGACTAAGGTAGGCAACATAATGTACTGCTGCTGTTGCCAGACAGTATTTCCCATGATGCACAGCCAGGCTATTCCAAACCTTGTCAGTATTTTGTAGTTACAACCATAGAAATATTTACTGACATCTTGCCTGTTGCTCACTGTATGAACACATCACAATGTAGCCAACTTCTTATGGATCCTTTCATGGTTGGGCTGGTCAGCAGAGACCCAGAGGACTTCAAAATTTGACTCAAAAATTGCCTCCTCTAGTCTTCCCATAGCAAGCTCTACATGATGTCCTGCAAAAGTTGTAGTTACAAGGTTGAAATAAACAAATGTGGAGGTGCTAACAATGGTCAGATATTTTCTAAAAGAAAGAAGTGCTTAGAAAGTGTTGGCTGAAGTTTTGCATTTGCCCCACTCTGGGCAAAATATTATTCCCATTCCCACCCCCTCTAACCCCTCCTGCAAGTTTTTTTTTTGTTCTGAGGTTATACTCACCTAAGTCCCCCATCCAGAATCCTTGCCAAAAACTGTTTCTGGGTCCAGTGCTGCAAATGCTTCTGCGCTAACTGATTCCCCATAGTCCCCTTATAATATTGCTACTCCTCTTATGGATCCTAAGTGGACCCAGGTGCTGGACAGCCAATGGGAAGACTCCATGTCATACAGACAGCTGAAAAAGATTGGAATTAAAGAAATGAGGATAGAGGATTTGGGACTACTACAACTCATGATCATGGCTGTAGATAAGTAATACATAAATCAGTTGGGGGGTAGGAGAGAGGTTATCTTTATCATGGAAATTAAATATAAAGTGATACTAACGTCTCATTTTTTTTTCATTTGAAAAAACAAACATGTTATACTTACCTGCTCTGTACAGTGGTTTTGCACAGAGCAGCCCAGATCCTCCTCTTCTTGGTTCCCCTGGGGTGCTCCTGGCCCCTCCCTCCTGTTGAGTTCCCCCACAGTTAGCAGCTTGCTGTGGGGGCACCTGAGCCAGTCTGCTGCTCTGTGTGTCCATTCAGACACAGAGCCGCTCTTCGGCCCCACCCCTTCTTTCTCCTCGTTGGCTCATTGACTTTGATTGTCTCCCCGACAATGAGAAGGGAGAGTCCCGGGCAACTGAGACTCTTGTGCAACATCGCTGGTTCTAGATGAGCTGAGGTAAGTATTAGAGGGTGCTGGGGTGGCTGCTACACACATAGAATGCATTAAGATAAAAAAAAACTTCTGACTTTACAACCATTTGTTTGCCATTTACCTAAAGTCGATGTACAACTGCACATCAATCTAAGACTAAGCTATCTACAAGGTGACCTCATTAACTACATACAGAATAATGTAATAATGTCTCCCTTGTTAAAGGAAGTGTAAAAACAAGAACTCCAATGGCAGAATCAACAGGATATAAATACATGTTACAGAAGACTCAGAATAATAAAACAAAGTGTATGTGTTAGTGCTAGTGATGACATCATAAATGTAATTTTTTATTTTGCCCATAGTTCCACTTTAACATAGAGGCATCATACTGAACTGGTAAGGGATTCAAAGAGCCCTTTCATTGTTTTATATCATGGGGTAGTACACATTTATAAGTGGAGGAGGACAGACGGATATTCAAGTTGACCATGGCGGCTGGATTGCTGCATATAAAGTTTTGCTAAAGTTTTGCTAAAGTTTTGCTAAACATGGTTTGCATGTTTCAAAGCTTCCTGACTCTATCCAGAACTAAAAAGGCTCAACTTGCTCATACATTTTACCCAGAATGGGCGAATAAGTTGGATTTGAGAGCAGTGGGTCCAGGGTGGGGTCTGACTAATGAAGAGCTTCATCGATTTTGGGTATTCCCCACACAGCTTTTATATATATATGAGCTTCACATGTTGCTGAATTAACTTTTTGTGCAAGGGAGAATTTCCGAAAAAATAAATAAAAAAAATTGTGCAAGGTATGCATAAGGCAGAAGCTCAAGCCTCTATAATTATTTTCCTGTAAAAACACAAGAATTCAAGTCTGCACTTCAAAAACAGGTGACCTTTATGCATCTTTCATACAAAGCACACACAATTAAACCACCACAGCAACTTTGATTATATTTCTTATGTAAAGACCCGCTTTTCAAAAATACATTATAAGTGGTTGTTGGCTTATGCATAATTTGTACAAATTATGCAACTAAGATGTTTTCATTTTTCAAGTGCAGGATTTAATTCAGGTGTTTAACTAGCAAGTAATTGAGTGCTGAAGGGGCTTTTGTCTTCATCTATCATGGTGAATAGGATGCAACAGAAGGTCAACTTGACCCGTTCCATTTGGTTTGTGTAGGCCTAAAATTAAGATTTGTTTTCAAAAGCCTGGACTTTAAGTAATTAATGAGTTTAAAAAAATCAATTGCCATTGAACAATAAATGTAATAAAATAGAAGTTTTAGGGCTTGTAGGTAAAATGCAACAGTGGTGTGCATGGCATAACAATGAGATGTTTGCTAGCAAAGAATAACTGCACCTAAAGTTCCTGTAATCAGCTTTGTTTCTGAAACTTCTGTAAAAAAGTATATCGTATCACTTATTTTTCCAGTGAAGTTCAGTGCGGAGAGACAATATGGCAAGCATCCTGCTGTTTCCGATTCCATTTCCCATCCCTTCTCTTGTACTACGACCAGGCGGTTTAGTTCCAAGAGGGGTGCGGGGCTCTGCTTGGGATTCCAGAGGTTCCTGAAAAATTGATTCTTGGGCAGTGAAGGTGAAAGATAAAGGAAGAGGATGTAGACTATAGGGTCTCTTTCTATCTAATGTTGCACCTAAAGTAAAGGCTCTGAACTATAATACCTTATGCTTTATATGTAGCTTTGGTTACTGCACACTGTTGCTCTGTACTGTGTGATAAAATGGAACATCACCCTTATTTTTTTTTCTTTTAAGCCTATGTGGAGGGGTTTCAATTCCCTATTGAGTCTTTACCACTGTCCAGTATCCCAGTAGATTGCCCCCACCCCCACTACAGCTATCACAGCAGCTCCTTAGATTGAAGACCAACCCCTATAATGCCCCATACACAAGTTTGGATTTTCGGATGGAAAATGTTCGATGGGAGCTTTTTGTCGGAAATTCCTACCGTGTGTTGGCTCCATCGGACATTTTCCATCGGAATTTCTGTCACACAAAATTTGAGATTTGGAGCCACACTGGCTATTGAACTTGATTTTTCTCGGCTCCTTGTATGTGTTGTATGTCACCATGTTCTTGTCGTTCGCAATTTCCGACCAACTTTGTGTGACCGTGTGTATGCAAGACAAGTTTGACCCAACATCCGTCGTTTTGAGAGCCAGAGTCTTTTCATAATTAAGATCAGATGGAGGTACATGGTGAGCTCAAAGATATTAGGAGCGTTGTTAGTCTGGCAGACTCTCATTAAGAGAGATTTGGCAGCTAAAAAAGTAAGCACAATGGTAATGTGGAAATTTCCGGGGAAGTCTTCCATGCCCAGGTGTAATAGAGCTAATGCTGAATCTTTTTTAAAGCCTCTTGCACACTGGACGTTTTTTTGACTTTTTTTTTTTTGTTTTTGGCTGTAGATGTTTTTTTCTACAGTCATTAAACTCTCCATCATGTTATCCTATGTGTCCATGCACACATAGGCTGCTATCAGCAGTTTTGGGCAGTGCCGTTTTTGAGCAGTAAAAAATACCCAAAACTAGTGGATTCTGAGAGACGTTTTTCAGCTGTAAAAACGCTTTAATGCTGATAAATGATGCTAAAAGTCTCTCACAGGGTTTTTAAAGCTAAAACGCTAATGCAGAAAAATGTTAAAAAACACTAGCGCTAAAAAAATGCTATTGCAGAAACATTGAAAAAAGTTGAAAAACTCACTGCAAAGCTACTGACATTTTTATAACGTTATTTTAACGTCCAGTATGCATGAGGCCTTAGGATTGTTCCTGTAACCTGTGAAATTAGCTGAAACAGCTGAAACACTTTATGCCAATAACTAGTTACACCAGCCATTCTCAACCAGGGTTCCTCCAGAGGTTGCTAGGAGTTCCTTGAGCTGTGGCTGATGGACCACCTAATTGATGTTGCCTACAGAGTTTAAGGTTCAGCACCACTTGGCAAAGCCCAGCAGCATGACACCAAATATCTTTTTATCTGTCTTTAAGGGTGGCATTCTGAATACACCAATATCAGGAGCATTGTTCCTATTGAGCCCTGATGATTTGGTTTTAGTAAGGGATCCTTGACACATGACAATCATTTTTTGGTGTTCCTTTAAGGTTAAAAGGTTGAGAAAGCCTGAGTTAGACCATATATACCCAAAAAATGTGGAAGAAAGTATGGTACTAGCGTGACCAACTTCTCTCCATCATACGGGGAATGATTTCATCTGTTTTTAAAAACGAGAACAGTGCATGTACTGAAGAATTATTAGACTCTTCTGAAAACTACTGGTAGGACTTTGGTAAGTAATACCATACTGGCATGCCAGGTGTACCATAGGAATCCATCAAATTTATTTTCTTGACAATAGGGTGGCAGTAAATAGAGGAGGGGCATCCAATCCATTTCAGAGGTCAGAAAACCTCCTTCATCAGGGCTTGGACTTAGTAGTTAGAAGTCCTATATGACTTATTGTATAAATTTGTTTGATACCAGCAACACCATCTTGAGCTATTGCTTTTTTTTCCAGATTAAGATCTCTTTCTAGACGATCATAATATAAGTTCATACAGAAATACTAACTACTATGTCCAAGCACTGATCAAGGGGGGTTTTCTGACTCTCAAAATTCTTTGGCTACCGATCCCCTATGTACTGTCACCCTATTGTGAAGAATAAAGTTGTATGGACTTTTGAACGTATTATCTGACTCCTGTATCTTTTCCCCACTCATTCGGATTTCTTAATCCTAGGTGGCTTCCCTCTTGTCGGCGTTACCCTCTTCTTTGAGTTTTAGAGCAGCCAATTATCTTAATTAGAGCTTCCATCAACTATTATGGATAAAAAATGAGTTTGAGTCCAGCTCCTCAATCTTATTTTTGAAAGGATGAGTCACCCGGCTGGTCGCTCAAGTTTACAAAATGCAACAGGAGTTGAGTTCACAATATGCTACACGGTTTGCAGTAGTGCAGTTCTTTTTTTCTAACCTGCTCTTTATGACCCATTGAAGTCTCCTTCAGCAAAGTTGCTGTTTTGCCTCTGCAAATCCCATATTAATCTTCACTATAGTCTGATGAGTGGTTGGTATTCGGGCAGCAAGCTACATGACAGGGTTATTACTTGCGACCCTCCGAGACATAAGCGAGAGGCTGCTTTTAGTCACAAACATTTGGACTGCCGACAAACTTAATTGGCTCCCCGCAGCTGTGTCTTTTGTTACTGGAAGTAATATAAGGTGTTCCCTGCAAATTGTCAGCTTGTACACATGTTTCCTTTCATGCTCTTTGCTATTTTCAACTTGGTTCGCCTCAGCGTATATATTTTTTTTCTTTGCGAAGCCCTATTAGTGTCTTGGTTGCATGCACAATTTGTCCTTCAGAATCCTACAGCCAGACTGAATGGCGTTGTGGAGAGGGTAATCAGGTGTGATACAGTACCCATTCAGTGCTTATCCCTTTCTGCCCAGGGATTCATAGAGAATGACGGGATGATATCTCTCAGTAAAAAATAAACCTGAGACCGGGGACTTCACTATAATCGCACAGTTGGGAAGTTAAGAGTTGTGAGTATATTCTGTATACTGCATTCCACATATTGTCATCTACTGTATATTTAGGGCAATGAAAGCACATTCAAAAGAATTATGGACTATTCCTTCTTTCTTTTCTTTTTTTCTTTAGCGGACTTTAAAGAATATTTCTACTAGAAAAATCTTTATATGAAATGTTTGTAGTGCAGCCTGAAGTAGGTGCCATAGACTTTGTAGATTTGTACCTGTAGTCATAGTAGTCCACATGACTACTACAAGCCTCGACAAGACAGCAGATGCAGACCAGGGAGAACAAAAAAAATTTTTTTTTTTCTGGTTGCATGCAGAAATATCATTCAGTATTATAATTTGGAAGATTGAAGTGAAGATGGGTGAATATAGATATAGGAGCTGCCATTTTTTTTTCTTTAGAAATCAAGAGGTTTGGTATGGGGGTATTGGGGTAGCCGTTCACGCTATACCGGTATAGTCCAAACAGTATTTGTTGGTTTGGGTTGGTTATAGGAGGTTAGCATGAACGGCTACCCTAATACCCCCACACCAAACCTCTTGATTTCTAAAATTTGTGGATGATGGTATTCTTACACTTACCAGAGGCGATACTCGCAACTCTTTGAACATTTTTTTTTTTTTTTATTTTGGATACATTTTTCTGTAAGTTTTTTTTACTTCTGGCTGCTACCCCATTTAGGATATTTCCCATATTTTCTGTGTAACAAGAAATATGCAGTTGACAGGTAAGTAGGGATAGCTATAAAAACATTGTCAGAAGTTGTTACGCTTCCTTACTCGTGTGTTTTGTTCTTGTCTGTGTCTCAAATGCAAAGAATTCCCACCCCTTCTGGTCCAAATTCAAAAGGGAGAATAAAACAGATTTTATAATTCACAAAGTTGTAACAGTATAAAAATATAAACCTTTTAATAATAATATATATATATATATCAATATCCACTTCTACATGCATAAATGATCCTCTATTTTTTTTTTTTTATGTTTTAAAAATCTTTTTATATTGATATATCTTTGTATTTGTTTTAATGAAGAGTGTTGACTGTCTTGGAAATTAGTTCAGCTAATCTGACTCCTTTATGAATTTGGCCTTGGCACACCTTGTTTTGGTTTAATACAGGGATGCTCAAGTGATTTGGTAAGCGGTCGTCGGCCACAATGAAATGAAAGGGTTCAGAGTTTCCAATGTTTTATTTTGAATAATGAAAATGTTAAATAGCAATCAGGATCATCATTTTCTGTGGGATCAATGCCTGTTGGATGTTTACCCACTGTTTAATCACAATCACAAAAATCAAATTATTCATTAACCAGATCGCCAATAAAGCGGAGCTCCAGCCCCCCTCTAAAAATTAAAAGTCAGCAGCTACAAATACTGTAGTGCTAACTTTTAATATTAGGACACTTACCTGTCCTGGGGTCCTGCGATGTCGGTACCCCAGCCGATTTTTCATTTGGCTCTACCACTACTATTCGTTGTAAGGGAAACCAGCAGTTACGTTTTGCAGCTTTACAGCTGGTCTCCTACTGCGCATGCGCCAAGCTTGCTGCACTTTCTGAATGGCCCGGTGGCAGGAGAAGGAGGAGGGGGGCCAAAGTTTCTGGGGCGAGGTCTACGGCGAGGTCTCCCGGAAGGGGGGACAGGTACCTGTCATAAACAGGTACCCTCTACCCCTTCCCCCCGAAGGATGCTAAATGTGTCACTAGAGGGGGGGGGGAGCAAACAAGTAGAGCTTCCCTTTTTGGGTGGAGCTCCACTTTAATCCCACTCTCGCACTCAGGATTGACCAGCCCAAAAAAAACCTGAACTGATGTTATAGCCTTAACTAAATCAGAGAATTTTTTTTTGTCTACTAAATTTCTGTCTTTGCAGCCTTACCTTGAATTGCCAAAGCACCATGGACAATCTAAACAAAAAAGAAAGGAGACCAGGGAAGCACATGCCCTAGTGGTGCAACAAACTTCTTTGTTAAGCAAAGATAAAATGACACACAATTCACTCAAATGCTCCTGGAATGACACCCAAACTCATGACACAACTCTGATAATCCACCTTTGAGAACCCCTGTATGGATTCACTCGGCTAAAGGCTCCTCTCCCCGTGTCTGTGTGTTAGGAAGGAAAATGGGGGGGGTGCTGGCCTGAAATAGTGGTTTGTGTATGACCACTGCCAGCATTATGGAAAAAGCGGCAATCAATCAGTAGAGTGACATCCCGAAGGAGGCTGTGCAGGTTGCCATAGGTTTGGGGCCAAGGGCCACAATTGACCCGTGGGCCACAGGTTGAGCATGCCTGCTTTATTCTATGGGTTACAATACTTTAATATTTCACTCTGCATTTCTTTATTGTATATACTGTAGCTGTTTGTGTTGTTTCTGCATAGTTTTATCGGTTTTCAAACAGCGTTCTCTAAAAACATCTACCAGTTGGAATGCTGGGACCACATAGAACGTTACATTTGATAGAAGTATTCCCAATTCCTTGAAATCAATTATGTTTTACTGCAAGCACCAAGAAAAAAAAAATGCTTTCTTCTTTCATTTATCTGATTAAAAATGTAACTTATCCTAAAGCGATGAAAGCAATTAAAGTACATGACAAAACAGCGAGTAAACACTGCTCCGAGCACTGCAGTGTAAATATTGGCTGAACAAAACAATCTCTGTTTTGTCTAGCATTGGAAAAGTCATGACACAGATTTATGATACGCCGTACTGCTTTATCTTAGTGATCTCATTATTTTAGAATTACAATATTGCTTTTCCACCGGATGGGGCTGTTCTGTTATTTTCTACACAGATTTCCATAAACATGGGAAAAAAATTAGCTTATGCCTATCAAGAACATCTTACCTGAGACTTAAAATGGGATTTGCTTGAAAATATTACACTTGGGGTTCATTTACTGAAGACAAATAGACTGTGCCCAGCAAGGGAATTTTCACTTTGCAATGAACTTTTCCCTTAACTTGGTGAATGTGGGAAAGATGATTCACTTTGCAAAGAATACCCATTTAAGTACATTTAAAGAAGCTGTAATTTCTCTTGTACATATTTACATACTGTACCTCAGCAGAACTTCACATCATTAACTAAACTAAAGGAAATGTATCTTGCAAAGGGAGCAGCATACTACAGTATTTGCCCTTAGTAAATCTGTCCCATTGCATGTCCAGGCTAATTCACATTTAGTTCTCAAGTGTGCAACAGAAAATGTGGGAAAACATTGCCTGCGTTCTAGAGCAGGGGGTCGCTAAACTTTCTAAACAATCAGCCAGTTTAGACCTTTTGGGGCCGGACTGTGGCTAGTGAGAGTAGACGTGTCTTAGTTGTCAGTGGGAGTAAACAAATTACATAAAGCCTATGGTCAATGTGAGGAAGAATAATGCCCAGCATTAGTGTCAGTGACGGGGAATGGTGCCCCATCACTGGTATTAGTTCGAGGAATAGTGTCCGATTGTTTGTATCAGTGGAAGGAGTAATACTCCGTCTTTGGTGCCAGTGGAAAGAAGAGTGCTTCATTGTTGGTGTCAGTGGAAGGAATATTGCTTTGTTGTTGGTATCAGTGGGAGGAATAGTGCCTCATATTAGGGTGGAATTGTGCCTCAAGGGCAAGTAAAGGGACACATCCAGCCTGTGGGTCACAGTCTATAGAGCAGTGTTCTAGAGTGAAAAGCCTGGTCAAGCTAGTGCATGCTGCTAATTTCAGCTTGCCAAATCTTGATGCCTATCTGCTGAGACAGACTAGAGTTCCCATTCTTCTAAAGTTAAGAAATTTCATCAGCACACCAAGCATTCCTCAGAAGGCTCCAGAGCTTTATTCATGTGGTCTTGCGGTACACATACAGCAATGTTTTGGAACCACAAAGGGCCCCTTTCGACAGGCAAGTAACTTGCCTGTCGAAGGGGCCCTGTGTGGCTCTGAAACATTGCCGTATGTGTACCGTGTGACCATGTGAATAAAGATCTGGACCCTTCTGAGACATCCCTGGTGCACTGATGACATTTATTCATTCAGATTGTCTGTGGTTTCCAGACGGTGGTCATAACAGCACCCAGCATTATTACAGCCATTTCCATGAATATTTGCATGGGTAATTGACATCAGGTTGCAGAATTCAGGATTGTCCCACCAAGGGGTCAGAAGAACAAGATGGCTTCTCTGTGGAGACAGCGGTGTGATATGATGGAGGCTGAAGGTGGAAGGTAAGAGAATAGTTCAAGCACAGGCCCAAGTGGAAGCAGGCGTAAGGCAAGAGAATAGTCAGAGTCCAGGAGGAGGGTGACAGATACAGGCAGAGTTAACAAGGAACAGGGTCCCTGAGTTGGTAATGAGTCAAAGTAAGAAAAGCTTGGTGCGCAAGGTAGTTGGTGAAAAGGCACGGCACCAGCCACCAGAAAGGGAGGTGCTTCTCCAAGATAGTGAGCATGACCAGTGCCAATGGTGCATGCCAACGCATGCTAATGCATGAATGCCAATGCACATGCTCACTTTTATTCAAGCAACAGGCCAAAGCCAAAAGCAACAAGCTGGCATATGACCCAGGGCAGATGGACAGGACAGGCCGTGCTTCTGGTTGTTCAAACACAAAACCTATAAATACTGTAACACTGTATAACAGATATGCAAGGGAGATGGGTGGGGCTGTGGGTTACCAAAGCTTGTGCTGTACAAGGATAGTCTTCAGTCTGAGTCTTTGCAAAAACTAATCAGCCTAAGTGATAAAAGGAAACAGTGTTTTACCTGACATTTCCATATCCAGTTTAGTTCGCTCAGCAGGTGTGCGTGTTTGAATGGATTTAAAAGAAAGATAACTGCCTGTGATACAGATGCAAATTGTGCTGTGCCTCATTTGACTGTGGTGCCAACCCTATTTTGATGAGTGTCCTTAGTTTTCATCCTAAATGAGCCTGTAGATATTTGACTTACAAGCAACAAGGTCTCTATTACCGCGACCAAAGAACATATCGTAACCGGTGGAATAGAAATTGGCACCCAGAAATTTGACATTTTGATGCAAACTTACACTGACATGAAAGGATGCAATTTGCATAATTTTCAGAGCTATGCTTTAGTTTGTGATGCTTGGTTCATATTGCCCGTGGCTGAGAATTGCGAGGGCTAAAATACATCAGATGTATGAAATAGGAAAAAATACAATATAAGGAAATTGTTCCTTTTATTTTAGTTTGGCGCTTTCTTTTTATGGTAGTTTTGTAGTTTTTTTAAAGTTTTTTTTATGTTGTGATATTTGTCACGATACCCACAGTTTAACCTTTGTGTTGTCTTTAGTTGTTTATATCACTCTGTGGGAAGAGGCAACAGCTCCGCTCTTTATAGGCTAGAATTGTCTGCTCGGTAATAACGGTTAATTGGCTCCACAAACAAAAGATGTGTGAAGAAGCCTGCTAAGAAAAGTATATAAAAAATTCTTACAGCTTAAGTGTTATTCCAGCATTTGCGTTGTTTCCAAACAGTTGCCAGAACAACTGCATTATAATATATATTTTAATTAATTAAACTTTTGAAAAGATGGCAGAAAGGTTCTATCCTTAGTGTTAATTTGTTACTGTTGTTTCCAGCTCTGAACTCCAACCAGTTTCGTCTTAGTCACCTAAGAAGCTACTTATAACTTACTTACAACAGAAATTATGATTTTAAAGAAATAAAAGTCAAACTTCAGTCTCTTAACCACTTGACCTCTGGAAGATTTACCCCCTCCCCTCATGACCAGGTTGTTTTTTGCGATATGGCACTGTGCTACTTTAACCGACAATTGCGCGGTCGTGTGACACTGTAGCCAAATAAAATAGATGTCCTTTTTTTTCCCACAAATAGAGCTTTTTTTTTGGTGGTATTTGATCATCTCTGTGTATTTTTATTTTCTGAGCTATAAACAAAGAACAACAATTTTGAAAAAAAAAAAAAACAATATTTTTTACTTACTGCTATAAAACATACCCAATAAAAAATGTAAAAAAATATGTAATTTTTTCATAAATTTAGGCTACATGTTTTTGGTAAAAAAAAAAAATCCCAAAAAGTGTTTATTGATAGGTTTATGCAACATTATAGAGTCTATGAACTATGGGCTATACCCAATAAAAAAAAATAAAAAAAATCAAATTTCTTCATAAATTTAGGCTACATGTTTTTGGTAAATAAAAAAATGAATCCTAATAAGTGTATATTGATTGCTTTATGCAACATTATAGCGCCTACGAACTATTTGCTATACCCAATAAAATTAAAAAATCAAATTTCTTCATAAATGTAGGCTACATGTTTTTGGTAAATAAAAATCCTAATAAGTGTATATTTATTGGTTTATGCAACATTATAGCGTCTACGAACTATGGGCTACACACAATACGTTTTTTATAAAAAAATCAAATTTCTTCATAAATTTAGGCTACCTGTTTTTGGTATAAAAAAAAATCCCAGTGTATATTGATTGGCTAATGCAACATTATACCGTCTACGCACTATGGGCTAAACTCAATAAAACATTTAAAAAAAATCAAATTTCTTCATAAATTTAGGCTACATGTTTTTAGTAAAAAAAAATACTAATAAGTGTATATTGATTGGCTTATGCAACATTATAGCGTCTACGAACTATGGGCTATACCCAATATTTTTTTTTTTTAAATCACATTTCTTCATAAATTTAGGCTACATGTTTTTTGTCAAAAAAAAAAAAAATCCCAATAAGTGTATATTGATTGGTTTATGCAACATTATAGCATCTACAACCTAGGGCTATACCCAGTACAATTAAAAATAAAAAAAATACAATTTCTTCATAAGTGTAGGCTACTTGTTTTTGATAAAAAAAAAAAAAAATCCCATTAAGTGTATATTGATTGGTTTATGCAACATTATAGTGTCTACAAACTATGGGCTGTATGATATTTATGTTTTTTTTTTTATATACTAGTAATGGTGGCAATCAGTGCCTTATAGTGGGACTGCAATATTGTGGTGGACTGTCTGAAACTAATTGACACTTTTGGCACTTTGCAGGAACCAGGCACACTAATAAACTAAAAATATGTCTTCTCACTGTACTAATGACACTGGCTGGGATGGTATTAAACATCTAGGGCGATCAAAGGGTTAACTGTGTGCCTAGCCAGTGTTTGTGTTTTTTACTAGGGAAAGAGATGGATTTTAATATCTGCTTTGCAGGAACGCAGAATCCATCCCTTTCCCCCTGTAAGAATGGCGATCTGCCTTGGTTATATAGGCAGATGCCCATTCTGTGTAGTTTACCGATGATCGGCGGGTGCCAGAGGACATAGAATGCCCGTCACCCACAGACCAGCTTCTTATGTGCATTATCACAGCAGAAGCGTCACGTTAGCAGAGCACCTGCCTCCCCTGCAGGTGGAAGTGCAGAATTGCATTTATATATATGTGATCCTGTGCAGAGTTGCTGCCCAGTAGCAGAAGAAGTGCTATAAGACAGTCAGCAAGTGGTTAAAAAAGGTCTATGAGAGCTCCCAGACCTGTAACTAGCAGAACCATGGAATGAATCACCAATATCTCCCTCCAGAGCATAAGCCCCCCATCTATCACTATGCATTCGATATGTAAACTAAATTACTTCAGCTATGAGGAAAGATCATCTAAAAGACAATTAAAGGCCAATTTAAATATCAACTGATATCACCTTACATGAATAATAAAAATAAAAAAATATAGAAAATAAAGGGTTCAACATTATTCAAATTAAAGTTTCTCTTCAATCTTTATTAAAGTGTTACTAAACCCAGGAGCCTGCATTCATTATATCTGGTCTCCCTCAGTACACAGAACATGGAAATGCAATTATTTTAGTAAATATGAGCTGCGAAATGCCTTTTCTCATCAGCAGTATATAGCAGGCTTGTGACTTCTATCAGTGTCTGGTTAAAGCTTGTAGGAGGAGTTTTCATTCTACGCTGACTGTCCTATGAGGCTGCAGGACCCCTGACCCTCTGTCTGGACAGTGCTGATTGGCCCTGTGCTGATCACATCTCCCAAGAAAAACAAAATCTCTAGCACCAAACTGATCATGTGTAGAGTGACTCCAAAGACGTTGTACTATCAGTAGATTGATTGGGGACAGTAAAAGAAGGGGTGGATCAGAGAAGACAGGATCAAACAGCCTTTTTATACAATTCAGAGGATTAACCCCTTAGGTATCATAGTAAGTGTAAAAAGCATGCTTTTACTGCATATACAGACTGAGTTTACTGTTGTAAGTTTCAATGTGTTCTGTTCTTCAGGGGAAATGTAGTACTTTGTCCTGTCTCCCAAGACCTCACCAAGGCTGTCCAACAATGCAGCTGGCAAAGAGATGGCTGCTTTGACAGAAGCACGTTCTCCAAACACTTGCCCACATACCTGAAACTGTTTAGTTGACACCTCCCTGTCCCTGCATTCCTTGTCTATACCAAGAGCTTGAAGACAGAGAAAAGTGCCATCTGGGAAAGTAGCCATCCCCATTCTAACTTCATGGTTGGACAATGCCTGCCAAAATATTTACATTTCTGTCTGTCCAATTCTGATACTTACACAGCCCCTATACAAAGCACTCAGGTGTTGGGCAGAGCATGGCTGGCTGGGCAGGGGTGTATCTCTCCCGGTGAGTGGGCAGCGTCAGCAGTGAAATATACATTGTCCCCCCCAGAACGGCATCTCTCATGTACCCCCTGGGTCACGCATCCAACACGCTTTGTGATTGCTGTGTCCTTTGAACGGAGGGACAGAGTGTTCCTGTGGACGTCATAGGACAATGGCCCGGTATGGAAGTGGTTAAAATCACTGCTCCTTAAAAACAATAGATTTTGTTTTTTTCTATTGATATGTTTAACAGGGCAGTACCCAGACCCCCACACCCCTTTTATGGGCAATTGCTTTCATATAAATCTTAAAAATGGGCACTTTTGATTTTTCCTGCTTGGTTCTCATAGACTTCGGGTTGGAACATTTTGCCCCGTTTGGGAGTTCTACTGCAAACTGAACAGGGGGGTATTTGGCCCATCCCTAGAAGAAATCTGAACATTGGCCTGGGCAGGAAGAGGGTATAAGTACCCAGTAAGGAAAAGGTTAACCATTAATTCATCTGCAGCAGTTTATTTTTGTTTTCTCTGTATTTGAAGAGAATGTGGTTACAAGGACATATTTAAAAGTGAGCCTAAAGACAAGAAATGGATGTGGGCTGCAAAAAAAAGAAAGAGCGTCGGCTCATCCCTAATTATGAAGGTTCAATAAATATTGAAAGCCGGCCTTCACATCCCTGACATGGGCATTAAGTGAATGTGACAATGACCTTGACAAGTGACTCTGCAAACAGTTCTGTGCCACTGTTTATTGGCACATTGGACAGAGTGAATTGGGTGCACAGGGACTTTTGTCTCAGGTCTTGTAATGAGGGGAATGAAACTTTGCATCAGTGTAATGGAGACGAGTTAGGTCATTCGAGTCTGTTATGTCTGGGTCATCCTCCAGTGGCTAAAGTCTAAATACAATTCATGTGTACAAAGTCGAAGCAGGTAATACATACGAAAAAATTCCCTTAGGGTAAGAAGACTCAGTTTACCCATGTGGGCAAAAGCAGCCAAGCTCTTTGTGCAATTATTGTCAGCATATTACATTTAGAAACCAGTATAATGGGCATTACCCATTGAGGAAAAGGGATACTAGCCAAAGGAAGTGGATTATTTAAAAATATAGGGACAGGTATAGTATTATTTATATCTTTAAAGTAGTAATAAAGGATAAAAAAAGTCATACTTACCTTCTCTGTGTAGTTGGTTTTGCACAGAGTGGCCCCAATCCTCCTCTTCAGGGGGCCCTCAGTGGCGCTCCTGGCTTCTCCTCTTCTCAAGTGTCCCTTTGGAGAGCCGCTTTCCCTCGGGCGCACTCCAGTGTCCTGCTGCTGCGTCTATTGACACAGAAAGCAGGACTTGGCGCCCCCCCAGTCATTGGAATTGATTGACAGCAGCGGGAGCCAATGGCTGCGCTGCTATCAATCTATCTAATGAGGACCTAGGACAGCAACAGGAGCCAATGAGTGCACTGCTATCAATCTGTCCAATGAGGACCGGGGACAGCAATGGGAGCCAATGACTGCACTACTATCAATCTGTCCAATGAGGACCTAGGACAGCAATGGGAGCCAATGACTGCACTACTGTCAATCTATCCAATGAGGACCTAAGACCGCAATGGGAGCCAATGGCTGCGCTGCTATCAATCTGTCCAATGAGGACCCAAGACACTGGCTGGAGCTGGTGTGTTCGTCCCCATCGCTAGAAAGACTGAGTTCAGGTAAGTACAAGGGGGGCTCTGGTGGGGGGGGGGGGGAAGCTGCATCACAGGAGGTTCTTCACCTCAAGGGTTTAGCTTAACTCATATAACATAATAAAAAAACCTTTTTCAAAAAAATATTTGTTAAAATTTTCACCCCAGCATTTACAGTCTCTCAATGCTGCATGCTCCTGCCCCCTCAGTGCTGCTTCCCTGAATTTCCAGTAGGAAAAAGTTAACAGGGCAGTGCTGGAGGGGGAGAAGCAGGGGAGTGCCTTGCTCTCTTAGGCTGTGGGACTGTGTGTTTCTATTGATGTACACAGTGTAGGGAACAGTGCCGAGATAAGGTCATCTAGTGACAGGGCAAAGATGCCAAATGGAGCCCCCCCCCCCAATGTATGAGCACTATGTGACAACAAAAATACCCTCCCCGCCCCCTCCCCCCAAAAAAACCCCCCACAAAAAACACTTGAGTTGAAGCTGTTATTGCTGCAAAGGGTGGGCCAACACAATATTGAACCCTATGGACTAAGACTGGAATGCCATTAAAGTTCATGTGCGTGTGCTCCCTTGTCACCTCCTCCCATGCTCGCCTCCAGGATTTCTCCAGAGCTTTTCCCATCCTTTGGAACTCCCTACCCCAATCTGTCCGACTGTCCCCTAATCTATCCATCTTTAGACGATCCCTAAAAACCCTTCTCTTCAAAGAAGCCTATCCTGCTTCTAACTAATACACTGTTTTACTTCCTCCATCAGCTCATCCCCCACAGCTATTACCTTTTGTATCAATTGACCCTTCCTTTTTAGATTGTAAGCTCTAACGAGCAGGGCCCTCTGATTCCTCTTGTACCAAATTGTAATGTAAATGTAATGTCTGCCCTCATGTTATAAAGCGCTGAGCAAACGGTTGGCGCTATATAAAACCTGTATAATAATAATAATAATAATAATGGAAAGGCAAGTGTCCCAATATAGTATATATATCTATATCGAAAAAAAAAATAATAATAATATATATATATATATATATATACAGATAGATAGATAGATAAATAGATATCTCTATATGGATATATATATATATATATATATATATATATATATATATATATATATATATATATATATATATATATATGCAGTAATAAAAAAATAAGAAAGTTATATATATATATATATATATATATATATATATATCTATATATATCTATATCTATATATATATATATATATATATATATATATATATATATATATATATATATATATATATGTGTGTGTATTGTCTTCTTTTTTTATTTTTTTTTACTACAGTGTATATATATATATATATATATATATATATATATATATATATATATATATATATATATATATATATACTGTAATAGAAAAATAAATAAAAAAGAAGACTATACATTTATATATATAAATATATATATTGTATATGCTTTCCATATTTGTTTTCTTTTGCAGCTATTACATTACTGCATATTGTTATTGCATACTGTAGTGCTGGTAGATTTTCTGATGCAATATAAACAGCAGATTACTCAGACAAGGTACTTGGATAAAATATACGAGCAGCTCATCAGTAATGATCTCAACAGAATACAATGTACTTTAGTCACTGCTGTTTAAACAAAAAAAAAAAAACTCTTCTGACTACAATTGTGGTGCTAATGTTTATGACAGAAAATAAAATGAAAAGAATTATATAGAATTTTTTTTTTGTACAATCACAGCCTTCCTATCGCTCTTGTCTTGAATTGTGTTTTAGTTGTACCGTGTCTGTTTATTTTTTCAAGCTATATAACTGTTACCGCTAAATCAATCCTGAATAATGATAATAATAATAACAACAACAATAATATCAATAATAATACAATAATACATGTAACCTTATACTTGAAAACACAGATTTATTCACTCATTTTTATAGTAAGCATTATTTTTAATATGCAATTTCTCACATCTTAAAAATATCGATCTAAGTTGGGGGACATGATATATTTGTAAAATGTTCCGCAAACATGTTAATAAACATAGTATATCAAAGTAACTGAAGTCACATAGCCCTAAGCCACACTTCCCCACAACGCTTTTGGTCCTCCCAACTGATGTTAGTCTCATCATTTGTAGTCTACAACATCAAATACTGAGTTTCTCTTTCTGCTACCTTTTCTTTTTTTTTGTTCAGAAAGTGAAACTCCTTCCAAATCCATTTTTGTTTTCTAGATTTGGGTTTTATTGCTGTCTTGTGGCCAAACTAAAGATGACAGGAAGTGACAATTTAAAGTGATTGCAAACCTATAACAAACATGTTGTACTTACCTGCTCTGTGCAATGGTTTAGCACAGAGCAGCCCAGATCCTCCTCTTCTCAGATCGCCCACCAGCGCTGCTGGTTCCTCCTTCCCATGCCAAGTGCATCCCATAGCAAGCCGCTTGCTATGGGGGCACTTGTGCAGGCTCAATCCCAGGCCGTGCTCTGCGTCCATTGACAAAGTGGGGCTCGGCCCCATCCCCGCGCTCATCTTACTGGCTGTGATTGAAACCAGCAGGAGCCAATGGCTACCTTTGCTATCTCTTTGTCCAGTGCGAAGGGAGAGAGCCGAGAGAGCCGTTGCTCTCAGGCACAGTGCTGGATCGCTATTGGGCTCAGGTAAATATAAGGAAGGGCTGGAGAAGAGGCATACAGACATTTTTTTTTTACTTTACTTTACTTTTTACTTTAATGCAGAGAATGCATTAAAGTGGTTGTAAACCAAAATAAAATAAAAATCCTGTTCCCTTTTAGCAGGTTAAACAGTATAGTGCATGTGCTGTGTAATCTGTCCCTTTCTATGCTGTAAAAAAAACCTGGTTGAACCCATCTGTTCCTGTCCTCCTTAGTGTGCTGACCACAGTAATCATGGTTGCTGATCCATGACTACCATGGTCAGTTTATGTGACATCCATCATACCACTGCTTTCCTCTCTCCCCCTCCCTCCCTACCTGTCAGCTCCTGTGTGTGTGAGCTGACCCTCCCCTCCTGCTACTATTAATAGCTGGCAGTAAAGCTAAATAAAGATTACTATCAGCCCCTCTATTTTATGAAGCCATCCTACACAGTGTAAATGTTAGTGTGAAACGATGCCTCTAAATACCTTATCTCCAATCTTTTCTGCCCAATCATGTGAACTCCAGGCAGTCTCCTCCTCCAATCTAAAGGCTACACCGGGAGGGGCTGGGCGGACATCATAACAGTCAGATGACCTCTCCAACTGATGCCAGAGGGAATCTCAGCCCCTCCTGCTGTTAGCCCTTAGATCGGAGGAGGAGAGCAGCAGGAGGTCAGGTTACCGGCCAGAAAAGATCTGAGGTAAGGTATTTAGAGGCATCGTTTTACACTAACATTTACACAGGTAGGATGGGTTCATAAAAAAATAAAAAATAAAAGGTCTGCCAGTGATTTTTTATTTATTTTTTTACTTTACAACCACTGCAAGGTAAAAAAAACTACTTTTTTTGACCACTTTAATATTTTACAATTGACATCGGAAAATAATGTGTCGATGGGGATGCGTGTTTTGGCAAAGTCAGGTAACTCATGCATAGGTGAACCGACTTTTAATAATACAAGTTCTATTCATTTGGGAAATATAAGATCACATCACCCTATCCAGAAAGACTGTATGGAATTCAATTTTACATTAAAAAGGCTGATTTCTAGTCAGAGTTTTCACAGCTGCTATCTAGGGATTTCTAAGGAGTTTTGACATGACAGAGTGCAACACAGAACATACATCAGCCTCTATGCTTAGGTATTGTTAGAGGGGATATGATCCATTCTTGTACTACCTTATCTACTTACCTTGAATAAGCTCAAAAGTGCTAAAACAGTCTCCCTTCATTAAATCATTACAGAGGATTGTTTATTATAATACCTATAAACTGTTGTTCAGAGCTTCATTACCTTTTGCAATTAATTTTGCAAAAAAAAATTGGCAGCTAAATTCTTCTGAGATCTTCACAGCAGAATAAAGGAATTATACTGGATCCCCAAATCAAACTTAGGTTTTATTGAGATTTAAATGAGTTTAACTTAACATTTTCCTCTTTTAGCCAGACCATTTAAAAGCTTAATAAACGCTTACAGTAGATGTGAATGCTGAAATCAGATGAAAACAAATTAGATTTTACTAATTTTTAGCTAACATAGAGAAATTAAGAAACTTTTTCTAATTAGTTCCATTTCTAGTAAGTTAAACAAAAATTCCAAACAAATGTAGAAACCTTGGTAGACACACTCCTAAACCTTATGGATTGCCTTCCCAGAAGAGTTGAAGCTGTTATAGCTGCAAATGGTGGGCCAACTCAGTATTGAACCCTATGGACTAAGACTGGGATGCCATTAAAATTCATGTGTGTGTAAAGGCAGGAGTCCCAATACTTTTGGTGATATAGCGTATATTACTTGCACATTTGGCTTCCTGAAGTTCAACTTTAAATGTGAGCCACAAATCCTGGAAATGTTGCATTGCTGCAATGTAATTTAGGTGCTGGAGTGACATTATTGAATGTACCGAGGTCATACACCATAGACGTCTGTCATGCTGATTTGTAGAGGGTCACTGACTTGGTGGACATTTAGTACAGCCAGAGCTTCTGTATTATAGGCCTCATTACACTTTAAGGCTTTTAAAACACCAAGAACGCACAGTAATATTTTCACATTGTGTCAGTTAAATGTATTTCATAGAATCCTGAGCTGCTGGTAACTTTGATGTTTCTATAATTACCTGTTGCCCAACACCGAGGATTATTCAGAGGCTTTATATATACTGCATTCTATACTTTTAATCTTATGTATGAGTGAATGTATGAATAATTAGTGCTGCCCATGGCAACTTATCAGATCCCCCTTAGATATTTCTAGGGAATCTTTGTGAATAAGTACGAGAGGCTGATGGAGGTGAACAATCTAGTTGGTTGACCATGGGAACATGCCTTTTGGAGATATTTGGCAGATGGCGCTTTGCCAAAGCTGCTGCCAATTATTTATACTGTACCTTAGGCAGGCCATACACAAGAAATTTGCACAATTCCCACGTCAACACAGACAGTGTTGACAGGGGTATCCCTCCCAGTGGGGGAAGCCGTTCCCATTGGGAGAAGACAGTGATTATCGCTAGTGGCTATCGCAGCCGCTAGCGATAATAGTAAGAGAATCCAGAAGGGTCGATCAACTTGGTACATTCAGCCTACTATTAACTGTTCAAATCTTGGCCAGTTCCTGTTCTGAACCAGCCGGGATTCAAACCGTACATAGCCGGCCTTTAAGTATAACTAAAGGCACAATATATTTTGGTTTTAGATTTAGACGGAAGAGAGTTTATAAAAAACTTGTCGGGTTTTTATTATTGCCCAGTGATGCCCCCATTAGGGAGAATTGCCCCCTCTATTTGTCCTGCTTACCTTTATCAGAGAGGGTAAATGTGAAAGAAACTTTAAGTTGTCACCAGGATAGGAATAGAGGAACATTTTTCCAATAGGGACACTAGTTCTGGTGACAACAAGGGATTCCTTCACTTTAGAGGGATTTTTTTCTCACTTCCTGTTTTGGGCAGGAAGTGAAGGGAAATCTCCCCAATGGGACACAGATGGAAAAAAAAAACTAACATGGGTTATAAGCCTCTCTTATTCTCTATCTAAAATCGAAAAATACTTTAGTTCTACTTTATGCATAGTGGCAACGTTTTTGTATAGCATCTGCAGCCTGTTCAGTAATTTTACTTGTTGCCTAAAATTCCTAAACTGCAGATAGATTATAAAATACCACCATTTAAACATGCTAGGGCATGGTTCCTGCATGGTTCCCTTTAACGCTGCTCAGAGGCTGTATATTGTGCTCCGAGTTCATTATATCCTACTAAAACTGCACCGTATGGGTATCTTACAAAAAATCCACTTCGCACCAAATGTTCTACTATGAATGGGAACCTTATATATCTTCTTTGGAAATGTCCCAAAGGCCATCGCTACTGGGTGGCTGTGGGTAATACTATTAATTCAGTCTTTCACATCACAGTCCCAGTCCCACTTGAACCCACCAGATGTGTTCTGGGATGACCTTCCACTAACAGAACTTCAGACAGTAACTGTTAACAGAGCCTTATTCCAGGCCTGAAGACTCCTTCTACAACAGTGGAAATTGAATAAGGCTCATAAAGATAGGGCACTCAGCATGGGTAACACTCTCAGACCTGAAAAAGTAATTTTCCAACACAGAGGGTGCACAAGTAAATTTGACAGGCTCTGGAGGACTGGTTGCCAGTATCTGGTCATGCCCCGGTGGACCTGGTGATGAACAGAATCCTAAGGTGATCTTTACTGCTGGATACTCTCCTGGATTCTTAACTGTCTGCATTTCTGCCCACCCACTATGTTTGTATGGTTTGTAGATATGCATTTAACATATGGGTATGCTTTGAGGGTGCCTGATATTTGCTGGTTGTACTTTGTATGTATGGATCACGGACACATTGCAATACTGTTATCTCTTTTGGTTTCTTATGCTATCTCTGTTTGTTGGGGTTCAATAAACTATATGTTTGATTAAAAAAAATAAAAAATGCTAGGAGCCAACTAAGGATTCCACAAAGTAATTTCTACATTCTATATATACATACCTCTCTCTCTCTCTCTCTCTCTCTCTATATATATATTTATATATATATATATATATATATATTTATATATATTTATATATATATATATATATACATAGGGACACAATATATATATATATATATATATATATATATATATATATATATATATATATATATTTATCTTATATAATTTATTTAATTGTGTTTTCAGTAGACATGGGCGCCATCAATAAATTTGTTTCGTTCTGTTCCATTACGGTTCGTATTAAAATTAATTCGTATTTCGTGTCCGAAATTCAATTTCAATTCGTACGAAATACGAATTGTCGTTAGGTTCGTTAACTTGTACGAGCGTTCTTTACGATGAGTTTAAAGGCAAAAATATACCTTAGTATGACAGTCGATGCTGATGCAAGTTTGGTTTTTATCCGAAATACGAAATTCCGTTGAAGAATTTCCTATCCAAAATACAAGTTTTTGTTAGATGAGGGGCTCCCACCATCCCTGTGCTGTGCTGACTTCCTCCTGGGGATTTGTAAACAAAAGTTCGTATTTCGTACAAAATTCGGACACATGGCAATTCGTATTTCGGATCCTCCAGAACGTACGAATTTAGGGAAATTTGTACGAATTTGATATTCGTACGAAACGAATCGCACATGTCTAGTTTTCAGTTTGTGATGCTCAGGTACAGTACAGTTCTGCTTTAAGGTTACTTGCCTTCCTCCTCCTGCAAGTCCCCCAGGGGCCCCATCCAAGAAAAAAACAAAAGAACAAAAAAAAAAAACATTAAAAAGATATGTTATATAAATTATGATTGCATTGTTGGACCATTTAGTCTTTTTTCTGCTGTCACTCTGCCCTGTTTCTATGAAAATTGGTGATGCAGTCCTTAAAAATTAATTAAGCGTATTTTTAAATTCAGCTAGCGCCAGCATCAAAATACGCTTTTGGTACCTGCAATCCCCTCTTCAGCAATTTTCAGACCAGGGAGGGTGGGAAAGATTTAGGGTCCAATGCATAGTGCTGCCAGTCTAACTCTGGGAGCCTGCTGACAACAAGAGAGTTCAGACTGATGACATCTTCAGTGTGCTGTTGCTCCAACAATTTCCAGATTCAGACTTAGGTGGGTCCCAACCAAGTTGTACTGATTAGGGTCAGGTATCTGACTATACTATATAAAAGCATAGATGAAAAAATTGAAAATCTTTCAGCAGGTAAAACAGTTCATAAATATACATTAGTGCCTGGAGTTCTGTTTTTTTTTTTTTTTTTTTACTGCAATATTTTTAGGTAAAGGATAACAGAGCAATGCAGAATAAATATTTTTCCACCCCTGACATTCACAATTTCCCTGGTGAAATGTTAACACACAGCCAGCCCACCCATAAATAATGTAAGGTGTCAATATTCCATTTAACTTCAATCATCACCTTGAATTGCTTTGTGTGTTCTGCTTGCTGTGAACTTTATATTACACGCATATATCTGGTTGAGTTATTCTGGGCATGCAATATTTCATTATTTATTCATTTTTTTCAGAAAGGGATGTCTTCTAATTACATACATAACAAAAAAAAATTGTATTTGACCGTAGATAAACTCATATACAGGGGAACATATTTGGCTTAATCGAGTAACAACACCGGAGATAGACATCCACAGAGTGCAGGAGGAAAAAAAACTAATCTAGTCATTCTGTGGAATGCGATGTATGGTTCTCCAAGTCGGAGTCCTGCCTTAAAGTGGTTCGTAAAGCCACGAGGTTTTTAGCCTTCATGCATCCAAAAGAGCCTTGCTTCTCCAGGGACTCCTGGTTGGCTTTTGGCTGCAATGGGAGCCATTGGCTGTCAATCACAGCCAGTGAGCCAATCAAGAGACAGAGGAGCGGGGCCAAACCACAGCTACGGTGAATGGACACACAGAGCTACGGTTTGAAAGCATGCCTGCACGGGTGCCCCCTAAGCAAGCTCCTTGGTGTGGGGGCACCTGGCAAATGGGGGAGTGCAGGAACACTGGCAGGGGACATAAGAAGAAGAGGCCCGGGGCTGCTCTGTGCAAAACCACTGCATAGGGCAAGTAGCAGAAAAAAAAGTCCAAATGTGCATGAGGCCTTAAGTGTTCATGTAAACCCTAAATCAATTTTTCAGTATGCGTAGCATTATGTCCCACTGCATAGCATTTTCTTATGCAAATAATTTTTATAAATCTATTGCATAATTTCTCACTTGAAGATCCTGCCAATAACAGCTCTTCCTGTTGCGCCATAGAATGTAATTAGCGGCAGCGCTGACCGCCTGCCTTGCGCGCTTCTTCAGTTGGTCATTGCTCTGTCAATATATCAGATAGACCTGATAAGCAGCCCAATGGACTTTTGAGGAAGCATACATGGCAGTGTGACAGTGCTGTGGCTAATTAGCAGGGGTTTTATCTGCAAAGGAAAGTGCTAAAAATTGTACAGAGTGAAAGATAGATTTTTGGGTTCACATACACTACAATATCATATCATTCTTAAAAAATAAGGTACAGGAGCAATAACAATAATATAAAAAAAGGAAACATTTTTGAAAAAAAACACATTTATAATAAACATATAAAAAAAAAATCTGGGTTTAAATTTGCTTATAGAAAGTTACCTATGATACTTGCACATTAAATGCATTAGGAAATGAGCCTTCAGACATGAGCACGCTGTACATATTGATCTTGGTTATGGGTAATCCTGCTGCGTACGATATTATTTATTAACTTCTCTGAGCAGAATGATTTCATTCAATTGATTCCGTGTGTATTTATGAGAGAATATATAACATATCAGTGAGCAGTCCGGCATTATAATCAAACTTGCCGTCTGTGAAGGATTTCATTGAGATTTATTGATACTGTATTTTAAATGTGAAGGATTTTACACTTTGAGCGGATATTTTAGCCTGCAATGGAAATACGTGATCCGGAGCAAGAAGTATGAAAGATCTTTCTTTCGAATAGCATTTAAATATGTTTTTCTTTGAAACGTAAAGTTCAGAACATTGTTGGTTTTTGTATGATTTAAAATAAATCTGTACATGGTAGCAGTGAGATAAACGAAGGTCTAAAATTAATGGTAGGCACCATGAGATTGGTCTTTACAATAAGATGTCCTGCAATCAGTCAGATTTCCCAACATATTTCGATCTTCCAAGACAAAGGTTAACTCGTGCTTGTTCACCAGAGTTATCTGTGTGAAACCAGTCTACCAATGTTCCTGTAATGTCCTGTCTATTTCCTTTGGCACTTTGACAATAAAGAAGTTCTTCCTTCCATGGTGTAGGACCAATCTTCTTTTTCTTCAATTACTATTGACAGCACCCATGAGGAAATCTTTACCCACAGTCTGAGCGGTATTACACTCTTTCTGGACACCGTAATGCCATCTCTAAGGTTCATCGGGGCCAAGGAGGCATTCCTATGTGAGTCTGCCTGGATATCACACAATATTATATTGAGTTTGATTAATTATAATTATTTACAGTGTCCAGGCATAATATAGTTGATTTTTTTTTTGCACCTTTCTTCTCTACAGTACATGTATATAGGATTCAAAGAGAAGTTTGGTATTGTTTTTCCTAGAATCATACTTAGCTAGGTGGGTGCAGCATCGGTCCAATGCTGCATCTGTCCCCCCACCGGCTCCAAAACTGAGAACTTAGATAACAAATAACACTGATCGCTTGGTTCTCAGAGCTCCGAGAGCAGAGAGCCAGTGCCAGTCACCGTCTCTCTGTTGCACCCCCCGCCCTGCACTTACTGGAGCACTGGGCTGTGGAGGGGGCGGAGCGGCTGGCTCAGGCTCTCAGCAACTCGCTGAGAGTCTGAGCCAGGTGACGGTCCAGGATTGTGGGTGGATCCAGAAAATATTGATGCAATCTTGCCCCAGCCTGGACTGGATCTGTGACATCAGCCAACAGTGGGCTTCAGCCTGTTGTCTATAGAAAATGGGTCACAGGGGTGCAGAACGAACTGCACTCCTGTGATCCACAGGAGAAGTACAGCCAACCCAGCTTAGTCTGTACTTCTCCTTTAATGTCCTCATAAAATGGCCATACATTCCTAAAAAAAAAAAGGAAACCTCTTTTAAAACAAAGTGCATAAACAGTAAACATAAATATTTAAAACTCGCAAAAAAAAAATTTGAAATCTACATTTTTTAACGAGAAGGTTACACAACCCCCATGAAGTCCCCCTTGATTATACTTACTTCTCTCTTTCCATACTTGAGGTGGTTGTAGCCATATTAGAGCACTTGCAACAAAACGATTGAGTATTGTTGTAATGCTTTTTCGATTTGCACTAACATCCACTTGTCCTGAAAATATGACTGTTAATGCAAATAAAAGAAGTATCACAGACAGGACTCAGTTGCTTTAGTTCTCCTTCTGTAGAGATCACTTACTAAAGTCTAAGCCCTTGTACACACGGTCGGACATTCCGACAACTAAGTGCGTCTGATTTTGTCCAACGGATTTTGTCCGAAACTGTTGTTGCATACACACAGTCAGACAAAGTTTTCGCACAATCTGATCGTACGGAACGTGATGACGTAATTTAGTTACGACGGGACTACGTTCAGGCTAGTAGCCAATAGCTTTGGTCTAGGAATTTGATCTGGGCTTGCGTGGCGGAATTCTCTACAAACAATCGGACAAAGTCTGATCGGATCATGTTGTTGGAAAATGTTATAGCCCAGCTCTAAACCTTTGTCGGTCGGATATTCCGACGGAAACAGTCCAATGGAGCCCACAAACGGTCGGATTATCCGACAACACGGTCCGATCGGACATTTTCCATCGGAATGTCCGACCATGTGTACAAGGGCTAAGAGGTGTCATCTCCTGGCGCCCAATTCACACATCTCAGCAATGCAGTGAGGAGGAGTACACATGCCCCCAACAAGAATGGAGATGAAGGCAGCACACTAAAAATGTTCAGTAAACAGCCTTGATTTACTTGAATAGAACTCCACCAACTACACGTGGGCCCTTTGTCAAGGTGACCAAAAGTAAAGCAAGAAGTAATAGAAGTAATATTAAAGTAAAGTGTTTGGTGTGCCCTACAGATCTCAGGGATGAGGTGGTAAGCTTCCTATTGTTTTTTTTTTTTTTTTTTTTATTTGTCTGATTTAAATTAACTCTGTAATCTATAGAAGTATAATAAACTACGGTCAGTTATAGGTGCTAGTTTGTATGTTGCTCATTTCAATGTGAACTCCTACAGCCAGTCTAAAGCTAAATGGAGAAAATTACTTGATTCCCCCATCAACACATTCAACGCATGTTGATGGGTGAATCCCTCCCGTTGAGCTATTGTGTTCTCCCGATGGGTGGTCGTGGAAAGCCATCCTTCCCGGGAGAACACTCAATACCTATTGCTACTGTCTATAAGCTGCTGTCAATAATCACATGCTAAAAATCAAACATGCTGGTTATCCTCAAGTTGATCGATCAATGAAATTGAGTTCATGGTTTGAATCTGGGCTCGTCCCTGCGGAAGCCGAGATTTGAACCGTCTATGGCTGGCTTTAGCCCCCAACGTATTCTGATCAATACTGAGTCAGTCTAGGCATGCTCCCCCTGCCATACCACACTGCCAAGGTGGCATACCCCTCCTCCTGACACTGCTAAGCAATTTGGTTACCAGCAGATGATGCTGTTGCTACAACAGTTAGCAAGGAGCATCTCCTGATCAATTAGAAATAAAATAAGCCATTGAAAAAGATGCAACTACAGTAAAGTTGGGGCACTTGGTTCATTTTTTTTTATTTTGGGGTTATCCCTGGACAGCATTAAATCTAGCCATACATCATAAGATCTGGCGATGATGTGTAATAGCTCATGGCGTCCATTCAGATTTCAGTAAATGAAAACTTTGATCAGTTGTTGATGAACGCTGTTGTGCATCTGCTTGTTGCTTTATTGGGTCAGCAAGTAGTGGCTAAACTGTTAAATAAATCTTAATCATTTTCCTAAAGATGCAAAAAAACAAAACAAGTTTGGCCACATCACTGTCAACACGAGACAAGTTAAATTGCAGTCAGATGTAATGCTTGATGTATGGCATCAAGCTGGATGCCAAAAGGAAAGCAAGACAAAAAGATCAAGATAAAATCGGAGAGAGCTAAGGTCACATGCACATATTGACTTGTCAAGATGATCTAAACCGTGCAATGCCTGTTTTTATTAACTCTGGAAGTGTTGTCCGGCAAAATCATCTTCTAGAGGCAATATAAGACATTATATAGAGCGGATATATAAAATACAATGATAGGAAAAGAAAATCTTTTAACTCATGAGTTGAATTTCTTATCTGATGGGATTCATGAAACAGTTTATAGTAGATTTCTCAGCCACTGTGAAATGAAAAACAATAATGTCAATCTAAAATCTTTGGAAAAATGGTTCTATGTATATACTGTTTTTTCTTAGAAGCTGAAAAGCAAGGAAGAAAGTATGTACAGAATGAAAAGAAAATATGTGAGAATTGTTTTTCCTATCATTTTGTTAACCTAGTTTTGTGATCCAGATAAGCTACCCAACATCACAACTAGGTCTTCAACATATACTATATTGTAAAAGTATTGGGGCACCTGCCTTTACACGTGCATGAACTGTAATGGCATCCCAGTCTTAGTCCGTAGGGTTCAATATTGAGTTGGCCCGCCCTTTGCCGCTATAACAGCTTCAACTCATCTGGGAAGGCTGTCCACAAGGTTTAGGAGTGTGTCTATGGGAATGTTTGACCATTCTTCCAGAAACGCATTTGTTGCAGTCTATGCTCTAATTCATCCTAAAGGTGTTCTACCTGGTTGAGGTCAGGACTTTGTGCAGGCCAGTCAAGTTCCTCCACCCCAAACTCACTCATCCATGTCTTTATGGACCTTGCTTTGTGCACTGGTGCGCAGTCATGTTGGAACAGGAAGGAGCTGACTCCAAACTGTTCCCACAAAGCATAAAATTGCCCACAATGTCTTGCTATGGTGACACCTTAAGAGTTCCCTTCACTGGAACTAAGGGACCAAGCCCAACCCCTGAAAAACAACCCCACACCATAATCCCCCTTTCACCAAATGATGATGGATCAAGTTTGGGATGGAGGAACTTGACTGGCCTGCACAGAGTTCTGACCTCAACCCAATAGAGCACCTTTGGGATTAATTATGCGTGGAGACTGCGAGCTAGACCTTCTCGTCCAACGTCAGTGCCTGACCTCACAAATGCACTTCTGAAAGAATGGTCAAACATTCCCATAGACACACTCCTAAACCTTGTGGACTGCCTTCCCAAAAGAGTTAAAGCAGTTATAGCTGCAAAGGGTAGGCCAACTCAATATTGAACCCTGCAGACTAAGATTGGGATGCATTAACGTTAATGTGCTAGTGTACACTGCAGTAGCTCCAGCAAAGCCTGGTTGAGAATGCATTTCAAGTCTGCTTATCAGACGCTGAAGAAGTAGCAGCACATTTACGTCTTCATCTGTCTCCCCCTATCAGCATGTTCACTGTCAACACATGCACTCTAGCAAAACCTGATTGGCCCCTAGGGCTGAACCTTCTCTCTCCCAGTCTATATGCTTAATCTGTTTATACTCACCCCCTCCCATCAACATGCTAATTACTTTTTTTAATAAAGCCTTTCTTCCTAAAATAAACCCTTTATGTGTCCTACCATGCTTTAGACCCAGTAATTTCATCGCTCTGCAGGAAGATCATGGCTGGTATTAGGGCCTGGCAGGGTCCTGTAAAATGATGGTACCCAGCGTTAGCACTCCTCTTAAGAGCCCTATATCTAAAATGCTTGGATGGGTATTCCTAGGCAGGCTGAATTGCATGCAGACTGATCTAGGCAAAGACCATATGTGATACTGACGATCCATGATTGAAAGAACCAAAATCCAATTAAAGTAAGGTGGGCCAGGAGCAGTCCAGCTAAAGAGGAAAAAGCTAGATGATGCTGGACATCCCCCAGCCATTAAATGAGGCAGGCTCTATCTGACTTGTTGCAGCTTTTATTACATACTATGAGAAGCTCAAAGTGTGCAGTGAAATCAGAGGAAGCATTTTAAGTATAGGCAAGACTGAAGGGAAGGCAAGAGTTCAGCTCCAACCTTTGCTAAATTATCAGATTCTGCTACTGCCTGCTCTTAACTTTTGCTGCATTACTAGATATCTCTACTGTTGACTGCCTATCTTGACCTTTGGTACATCCAGGTGGTACGCCTGCTTCAGTCCTGACTCCTGCAGAGTGGCTTCCATATTGTTTCTCCCATCCCGGTATGGTGCATCTACCTTCTTCTACCTTTGGCAGCTAACCTTATTCTACAGCCAGATTATATAGTTTCATGCATTAAGCCTCCAAGGACAATCTAGTACTGGTAGACCTTTTTACCTTAAGGGTAGGGAAATATGCTAAGGGTGAATTTACTGGAGTGTCTACATCCAGACCTTACAGGAAGTAGTGGAGATCCCTAAGCTGGCCCTACAGCTGTAGAATTTCATTAGAAAATGTGCTATTTTCAGCATGTTCTTTTGGTTATCTAAGCCCTTGTACACACGGTCGGAGATTCCGACAACCAAATCAGTCGGAGTAATTCCGACGGATTAATTCCGGAAGAGGTCCGGAAGTGATGTTGCATACGTACGGTCGGACAAAGTTGTTGGAAAATCCGATTGTACATAACGTGATGACGTTATTTCATTACGATGGGACTACGTTCAGGCTAGTAGCCAATAACTTTGGTCTAGGAATTTGATCTGAGCATGCGTGGCACTTTATCCGTCGGAGTAGGCTACACATGATCGGAGTATGTCTGATCGGAGCATTTTGTTGGAAAATTTTACCGGAAAGTTGGAAAAGTTGGTCCGTCGGATATACCGATGGAAACAGTCCAATGGAGACCACAGACAGTCAGAATATCTGACAGAACGGTCCGATAGGACACATTCCATCGGAATCTCCGACTGTGTGTACAAGGGCTAAGAGTTAAAGTGGATCATTTGAATCAGATTCAACCAGAACGAGAAATGGATCCCAAAGGCCAAATTATGGAAAATCCTAACTTTTCTTATGCACATGTGTTTGCCAAAGTTAATCTGAAAGTAGATTTTTTGTTTTGTAAAAAAAAATAAGACATTGACATGTTACTCAAATGAAAAGTCTTTCAAAATTAGTTGAGACCATGAAGGCATCATCAAAGCAATTTTATACTTTTGTGTTCGAACATTTGAAATGCAATTCAAGGTCAGCATTACACTGCTCACTTTCAGATGTATAGATACAAAAAAAACGATAGTATGCCTTTAAAATGTGCAATGTGCGCCTATAGTATGCCTTTAAAATGTGCAATAAAAAGTCAATTCATCAACGTCAAAGTCAGTATCCTATGGTTCTTGTACCCAGCACCTTCACTTTCATTTTTCCCCCCTTCTTCTTTGCCACAAAAGAAAGAAAGAGAGCTTGTCATCCTTGCTACCAAATTCTTCACCCTTCATAAATGACTCCCATTGAGTATAATTTTAGCAGAGCTCACTCAGAGGTCACACGGAGCAGAAAGATGAAATATATGTGCAAATAAGTACTCCACCGAGGCCGGATCACATTTAACATCAGTTCCATTAACAAGAAGACTTAGATCACTGTAGGCCTTTTTAAATATATTACTCCATTCCCTGGCTATATTCTATCAAATCTCCACAATCACTTTTTCTGCTTGGAGATTACAATGCATTATTATACAGACATTGCTCGTTGGCACTTAATAACAGTGAAGGGGTTAAATGGAAAACATGATTGAGGTTACAGATTGTTCACTGACACCCCTGTGAATGGACTTATTGCGACAATTCTTTCATGTATTGCTGTAGCTGATGCTTGTAAAATGAAAATGCCCCTGACCCTATTCAGTTGAGACTTCTCCTATGCATTTGTGTTGCAAATGGAAAAGCTCTATAAAGACATTTTTTTATTTTTTTATTTTCTCTCTCATTTGTAGAAATGGTGTCAGATTTTATTTTTAGAGGTTTATTACTTTTTGTGTGATTCGTGGAATCACCATTTCTTAAGAGGTATCATGCCTGGAAGAACTCAGCCTTTCCCTTCTTCACGTTCTGTAGCCACTCCCTTACCTGCATATTGGTGGGCAGGCTGCTCCAACTGAACATTGGACTGAGTCAATGGCTGTCAATTTTCAAGTTATAGGGAACCTCAAATGTGACCAGTGATGTCACCAAAGGGCTGTATATAATATTTATTAAGGCTGTACTGATACCAGTTTTTTAAGAGTACGAGTACCAATACTTTTTCTCACGTACTCACCAATACCAATTACCGATACCTATTTTGTGTCTCTCTCCATAAACGTGGCAGTTAAAGGGATTGTAAACCCGTGAGGATTTTGCACCTTAATGCATTCTATGCATAAAGGTAAAAAACCTTCTCTGATGCAGCAGCCCCCCAGAGACCCCCTTTTACTTACCTGAACCCGATGTTTCCAGTGACGGCGACGAGTACACCAGCTCCAGCCGGTGTTTCAGGTCTTGGGGCTGGGGATGCGGAATGGGGCTGTGGATGCGTCATCGGTTACCAGGATGTGTGCGGCCACCAGCAATCTAGCAGCCAATGAGCCCTGAGCAGGAAGCTGTCACCTTTAGTGGAGGGGGTAATACCACCATTGAATTAATGACTATCCAGCAACCAGAGGTTCGGTCCAGTGTGTGGGAAGTTGTAAACATCCAGTTATTTGCACTACTACATATTATTTTTTATTTTTTTTTGGTTTTGGGCTTAGATATTCTTTCAAACAGATAAGCAAAGTTCAAAAATTGTTCAGACTACTTTGCACCTTACGTGCAATGGCTGATCAATGCAGCTTGCAGAGAGTCCTATCGCCAGCTCTATGGGGTTGGTTTACTAAAACTGAAGCACAGAATCTGGTGCAGCTGTGCAGGGTGGATTTGATTTAAATCAAGTCGCTTTAAATCATAATTTTTAAAGAGCAACTGTTGTCTCTGTCCTGCAGCAGCTCCTCCTCTGACACGCTGTTAACGTCACTTTAATGGGACGGCTGGTGATGCGGCAGTGACACAACAAGGTGAGGGACGTGGCGGCAGAATGTGAGTGGACGCCCGCTAACAGGCACTGCCATGATGGATCTGAAATGACAGGTGCTCTTTAAATGTAAGAACTCAATGAAGGTTTCCTATTTAGAATAATAAGCTGTCAGGTTAGTAAATATTCACAAACTGTGTCTCTTTTACAGCCTGCTCCTCAAGGGAGGTAAAAAGCACTTTAAATTATGTGCAGAAAGAATTCAAGGTTTATAAGCTGCTTTCACTTTAATTTTTACTGCTTGCCCTTCCTCTTCACACTTGGTTGGACATTCCGACCACAAAATCTGTCTTATTTTTTCCCATGGATTTTGGCCGAAACTTGTCTTGCGTACACACGGTCACACAAAGTTGTCGGAAAATTTGATCGTCAAACAAGTACGTTGGGACTATAAACGGGCCAGTAGCCAATAGCTTTCGTCTCCTAGTTTATTATGAGCATGCGTGGCAATTTGTCCGTCGGAATTGTCTACACACGATCGTAATTTATGCGATCAAATTTTGTTGTCGGAAAATTTTAGATCTTGCCCTCAAACTTGTGCATTGGAAAATCCGACGGAAAAAGTCAGATGGAGCCCACACACGATCAGATTTTCCGATAACATGATCCGATCGCACATTTTCCGTCGGAAAATCCGACTGTGTGCACAGGGCATAAGAGCCTGGTGCAGATGCATTTCTCTTAAAACAATCATACAGTTTGTAGTGTACATAGATTTGCAAAACAATGGGATAAAGGAATATTCCTGAGCTTTGTTTTATCTCATGGTTACTGTGAAATTGTGTAAATGCATCAATGCAGTGTATGTTATCTCAGCTTGGATTCATTGAGTTTACCAAAAAATTTTAATATTGCAGAATATTCAGCCTCATGCTACATAACTAAGCTCCATTTCATGCTAAATAAACTACATTATTAATGTATCTCAAATAGAATAAATATCTTTAGATCGTTTTTTACTCCAAACAAATTTTATTAAAATAAATTTGATAAAAATCCCCCAAAAATCTGATAAAAAAAAAATAAAAATCTGATTTAAATGAAAAATAAAAACATTTTGAGCTGAAGTTAGAAGCTGAATGGCACAAGCTGAAAATCAGCTTGTTCAATTCAGCTTTGACAAAATAAAAAAACGTAAAGCTGATTGGTTTCTAAGCAGAGCTGCACCAGCTTTGATAAACCCCTCCATGTGTCTTTAGAGGTCTACCTAAGTCTCCTAATCTCCTAATGTTCCTGGCTCCAGTTTCCCATGCACACCATGCTGAGCTGCAGCGCCATATACACTATTGCTCCAACACCAAGTACTGGGGCTGCTGCCTTAAAGTTTGTGTATCCCTGGTCCTCTGAAGGTGCCACAATGCCCCAGCTGATGGCTTGTTGGTCAATAATGCTACCCACCAGGAGGGGGAAGCAGAGAACAATGGACGCAGTATCTTGTAGGGCTCAGTGCTATTAGGAGCACAGCGAACACTTCGCTGCATATCTCATCACAAGCAACTTCGCACCTAAAGAAGGTTATTGTACGATATTCTCCAGTAACGCTGCATCAATCATTACTGTGACCAGCATGTTATACAGCTTTGTGATTAAATCAGCATGATTTCTTTCTCTTACATCCGTAATGTTTATGTCTTCTTGCCGCAACATGTACAAACACTGTGGCTATATTTTTTCTAATTGTTATAGAACTCCCCTTAATATCACATTACCATGTTAGCGGGATTAGATGAGCCAACAGAGCTGGAAGAACAGAAGATTGAAATAATACAGGATCCCGACTGCTGTCAGCTCAGCATTATACGCCATGCTTCTGATACATGGTATACGCTTAATGTCGCACATAACCTAAATTAACCTTTTTACATGACTTTATACATTTTTCTATATTGCTGCGATGGGGTGCCGAGCTTAACACAAGCATGCTCTCTAGGCATGAAATTAAGTTTTTGACATGAAAAGGAAGAGCGGCCTATTGCTATTCAATTGCATGCACCCATATACAGGAGCAATGTAAATGCACTCCAATTTATGTCGTCAATGAAATTGACCTATTATAATAAACGGCAAACAAATGAAAGATATTCATAAGGAACGTGCAAATGGGGGAGCAGATATATTATTCATACACCATGAGTCCGTGCCATAGGAATATATGTATCTCAGTGTTTGTACATGGTGCAAGTGTAATTTATTGCAACAATTCCATTCTGAAATTCCTCAGTATTTGTAAGTTCAAACTTGAATGTTGGGTTTCTCTGGTGTATGTAAAGCGTTTTTTTTTAATGCATTTTCACATCATTTTTGTATGTTTTAAGGCCAAGTGTTTAGGCCAATGGAGGCAGGTTACTAAAGCAGGCCAAAGATTATGCGGTTTTAGTGAACCATGGGTTGCAGGAAAGAAAATAGCTTGCTTCCCCCAGTCAGTGTAGATGGAGGAATCTATTCCATGGAGCTATTCTGTTCTGGCAGTGGGGGGGTCATGGGGGTTCCGTCCCTGCCTGGAGAACACAGCGATTATTGCTAGTGCTTATAGCCACTGGCAATAATGGCATGCTAAAAATCTGACATGCTGGTTGTACCCAAGTCGATGGATGGATTAGACTTGGGTACAATTAGCCTGCTCATAATTGGATAAATCTCGGCTGGTCCTTGCTGAAGCGGTTGAGAGTTCATCCATCTATGGCAAGCTTATTAGGAGGAAACTGCCTGTTAGGTGCAAAAACTTGCAAAAAAAAAAAAAACTGTATGGACATTCTTTGAGGCCAAAAGCAAACAATTCTGCCCCAAAGAAGCACCTGGACTTCTTTGGCACGTCAAGTTACAGCGCATTTCTCAGATGCAAATGAGCCCCATAAAATAAAATGGAAAGCTTACTATTGAGCATTATCATGCTTCTGGGAATGTGTGTCAAACTGCTCAGGTACAAATGGTAATAAACTTAGATAAAGAAAAAAAAACGATTGTACTTTAGTTCGCCCTTTCCTATTTGTGCTATTGGCTTTTGGTTTTGAGGCAACAGAGAGTTGAGAGTTGTCAAACAGATGATATTAAGATCCAGCAAACACAGCAAAGGGTCCCTTTACATGTTCATGTCCGCTCCATTCAGCAGGGGATCCATAAATAGTTCCCCTGCTAAATTTGAGCTGAATGGGACATATGTCCCTTTTGTGATATCTGTGCCCATTCATTTTCTTTTGCTTTTTGACATCGGATGTTGGTGGACCAGTGATGGCTCTATGGGTAGCCATCACATTTAGGTCTGGAAAAATGGGAAAGGACCTTTTCTATTTTTTTTCCCTCTAACATCCCATGCTAAATTGGAGCAGAATGGGACATATGACTTTTGTGATATCCATGCCCATTAATACTTTTTTGCATTTTGACCTCTGATGTTGGCGGACTGGTGATGGCTCTATTGGTAGCCATCATGTTTAGGCCTGGGAAAATGGGAAAGGACCTTTCCATTTTATTTCTGGAACCTGGAAGGGCTCCGAGGTAGGCATATGTAAACAGACACACGTCCGTTTACATGTTCCTGCACCATAGACTTGCTTGGAGCTTCCTATCAGGTTCTGAAAAACCGACAGGTGTACCTGATCAGAAATCCAGTGTGAAAGAAATCTTAAGCCTCTTCTGCCGCGTACACACAACTGGACTTTCCGGCAGAAAAGGTCAGATGGAATCATTCTGTCGGATATATCGTGTGTGGGCTTCATCAAACTTTTTTCTTCAAAAATTCAGACGGACCTAGAAATAGAACATGTTTCAAATCTGTCCGATGGTATTTCTTTTGGGAAAACCATTCATCTGTATGCTGGTCCGATGGACCAAATATGACGCAAGGACAGCTATTGGCTACTGGCTGTTGAACTTCCTTTTCTAGTCCTGTCGTACATCATCATGTTCAAAATGAACAGACTTTGGTCCGCTTGTGTGTGGGCAAGTCCGTTCGGTCGGAACTCCATCGGGAAGACCGTCGGACCATTTCTGCCAGAAAGTCCAGTCGTGTGTACGCGGCATTAGTTTGCCCTAATTTGTTTACTTTGGAATCCATTGCAGCCAGCACTCATCCAGCCCACTGGGACTGTACTGGGAGTAAAACCCACTCTGCGTTGCTTCTTTCTCTGGCTCTTGTATAGCCAGTCCCTGTCAGCCTGAAAGTGATTGTAATATGTTATACTTACCAGCTCCATGCAGTGGTTTTGCACAGAGCAGGTCCAATGCTCCTCTCCTCGTGTACCCTGTTGGCATTCCTGGCTCTGCTTCTTTGGCGAGTGCCCCCATAGAAAGCTACTTCCTATGGGAGCACTCGTGCGGGCTCTCTTCTAAGCCTGCATCTGCAGCAAAAATAAAACGGCTTGTCACATTCAGTGTGTGGTATCGGCCTTTTTAGATGAATGGGGCTGCACCACTTTTCCCTGCAACCACATACACTGCACACGGATGCACCATAGTGGGTCGGCATTTTCAGGATTAAAATAGGGAGTGAGGGGGTGAAATATCACCTCCTTACTGCCTGTCAAGGGCCTCTGAAAACTGATCCATCACAGATCTCTTTTCAGGGAGGCAGCAAGGGCAGCCACACATATGAACAAGACCTATAGGAGGAACTGCAGGATGCCTTCTGTAGACGTTTTTGGGAATAGCTTTGCTGAATCACAAGCAGGTCACCAGCTTACTAACAAAAGAAATGTGATGTACCAGTATTCTACATACTGTATAGGCTTGGATGACTAACTGAAGTAGTAAGCAGAGAGTTATGTGTTCCTGTTGTAAGCATCTCATCTTTTCATTTTCAATTTTGACTAATTTTCTAAATCAAAATTCACATTTCACAAAGCTCAGGGACACTATAACAATGATTCATACAGTATATACTGTATACAATAATATTAAGCCGTATGAACACTAAATGGCATCTATTAATTGACTGCGGCATGTTGATGTGAGTGAGAATAAAGGACAATAAGTGCTTAGCCTTGGTATCCTAGCACTGATTGTAGCGATCAGCAAAGAAATGCACGCTTCCATGTGCATAATTGGAAAGTGTGAGAGGAGAGTGATGGTAATTGTAATATCTTTTTTTCCAGTTTGACATTTTGTTACCATTCTGTACTGCTGATGAGGGCCACCTACCTCTGTGGATGCTCACTAGATACAAGCAGACCTTCACCTGGGCCATGGCCACGGTGCAACATTGATGTAAGCAGGGATATAACAAGGGAAAGGAATATTGCGCTTGAAAAAAAATAGTTAAAGCTGAAATTCAGGAAAAAATAAAAACACGCCCTTGCATAGGGAGTGCCCCAAAACTTCAAAGGTAATGCTCATTTAGGTCTAGGGAAGCAAAAAAAGCTCCCCACAGCCTCTTCTCCCTATGTTTGAGGACTTGCAGGATCTCTGGTGTCATTAAGCCCAAGGCATAGTTCAAAGCTCTGCACTGGGCATAAGGATGCCAAGGAAAAATCCACTGCTGGAGCATGGTGGAGCCCCAGCTGCCATAGGGATGGAGGATCGAAAAAATAAAACAGTTTTTTTTCATTCCCCTAGACCAGAGGTCTCCAAACATTCTAAACACATGGCCAGTTTACTGTTCTACAGGCTTTAGGGGGGCCAGACTTTTACCAGTGGGAGTAGAAAATGCCCCTGACATCAGTGAGAGTAAACATCATCATTGGCTCTAGTAGGAGGAATAATTCCCCATTGTTGGTATTTAAAGTGGTGTTGCCACCAAAAAAATAAAACTACTTAAAATTCTTAAAAAAAAAAAAATAATTGGCAAAAAAAATTTTTTTTACTCACCTCTAAATACCGGTTGCTAGGGGGTCCCTCGTAGTCTGCCTTCTTCATTGCCCGGGCTGGTGACATCACTTCCCCTCGCGCCGCACATTCACCTGGGACCTGTCATGTGTCCCAGGTGACTGTACGGCGTATCACGGCGCCCTGCGCCGCTCGCGCATGCGCAGTGGGTGCCCGGCTGTGAAGCCACAGCCGGGTGCCCACAGTATGCATGACGGCGCCGCGAGCGGAGCGGGGAGCGAGGGGGGGGCTTCGTTCCCCCGCATCGCTGGACCCTGGGGCAGGTAAGTGTCCGATTATTAAAAGCCAGCAGCTGCAGTATTTGTAGCTGCTGACTTTTAATTTTTTTTTTTTAGGGGGTACCCCACTTTAAGGGAGTAATAGTGTCACATCATTGGTGTCTGTGGGAGGAATGATGCCCCATTGTTGGTGTCAGTGGATGGCGTGGTGCCCCAAGTACCAGATAAAGGAAAGCAAAGGGCCACATCCAGCCTCCAGGCCACGGTTTGGAGACCACTGCTCTAGACCTAAATGAGCATTTAACCTTTGCAGTGTTGAGCCAATCTCGTTGCAAGGTAGTGTTTTTGCTTTCCATGGAATTTGGCTCTAGAATATCTTTGAGGTCTGCGTAAGAGGTTGAGAAGTGAAAGAGATTCTTACCTATGTTTACATTTTTGCACACATTTTATTAGTTCTGGGAAAAGGACAAGGAATGTCCAAGTTAAATGCTGTAAATAAAACCTGGGGGTGGCCTTTGTTTTATCGGGGGGATTGTTATAGCAAACAACTTAGTGCAGAGTATGCAAAGTTCTCCATTTGTACCTCGAGGGTCTTCAAAAACATAACTGGTTTCTAGCTTGCAGTAAATTGGAGCATGTGTTTGAAATATGGAAAAGCATAAACCCCTCCGTGCTCCTCAGTGCTAGGATTATATTCAGTACATATTGGGGGTTGATTTACTAAAGGTAAATAGGCAATTTACAAAGGAATTTTCCCCAGAGCTTAGTAAATGTGGTGAAATTTCACCTTGCAAGGAATATTCAACTATATGCAAGGAAAATATATATAAATTAGCATTTATGCTTGCACATGATGAAATGGTGGAAGTCAGCAGAGCTTCACATAATTCACTAAGCTTGTGAAAACTCCCCTGAACAGGATATTTGCCTTTAACAAATCAAACCTAATAGATCATATCACCCTTAATCTATCTATCTATCTATCTATCTATCTATCTATCTATCTATCTATCTATCTATCTATCTATCTATCTCTGCATCTTTCCAAATAACTGTTCTGCTTTATTATGACACAATTGAAGGATTTTTTTACACAAGATTACATAGGTATCACATTAATATTACAATTTTACTTATATGGTAACAAGGGGCGTAACATAGGCAGGCTAATTCTAGTCAGGACTCGAAAGAATGCAAACATGTAATGAAAACATTAATGTAGTGTGCAATACATACAAAATAGAATACAGTTTTTTATCCAGAACCCACAAATTTCCTTTACACTATCTATCTATCTAGTTTTATAAAAAGTTTATGCTTTTTTTGTGTGACCGTTGTTCAGTACCAGCATTTTGAATGCAATCCCATCATTAGCTATCCCTAATGTACATATGTTTTCTTTTTTTTTTTTCTTATTTTTTTTTTTTTTTTTACAAAACTAATGAAGGTCTCACTAGGTGCAGAGCAGCTGTGGTGGCAGAATGAAGCTTTATTTATTGATGGAATTCTCTGGAGGTAATTGTGTCTAGAACACAGAAACATCTCAGACACAGCCGGCCTGGCTTGGAAGGCAAAAACAAACCTGTGTGTGATATCTGCTTGTCGGGAAACATTCAGGGATTAAGATATTCTTCCCTCATAACTACAGTTACCTTATCTCTGAAACTGCACAATGCACCTTTTCTTTTTTTTTTTGCACAGCATTATATTAACATAGATTTAAAACTTAACAAAATACCTTAAATGTCAACATTTCTACATATTAGTATTAGAAAAATTGAATTCAGTCGTACGAATTTGATGTAACATTTTCAGGAAGATATTTAAAGAGATTTCGGGGGTTGATTTACTAAAGGCAAATAGGCTGTTCACGTTGTAAGTGAATTTTTTTTCCCCACTGTTTCCAATTTTTTTCAATTAGCATAGTGAAAGTAAAACTCTGCTGACAAGATTATATGTGCACCAATTTTAATAAATCTCCACCGTTGAGGTTGATTTACTAAAGTCAAATACAGTGGGTGCGGCCAATATTGTGTCAACCTCGACGCTGTTAGCGGCGAGATTGACACCCACGAGCTCCATCGCAGGAGCCAGCGCCGAGCTATGTCGCTCCTCCCGCTCGCCGTCCCCAATACATTTCTGTGGATGCGTGGCGGCGAGCGCGAGAAGCACAGCTCGCAGCTGTGATTTCCAGCATGATCCCATTGCGCTGTAAACACAGTATCGGCGGCACTTAATGTAGACTGTATACTTTGTAAGGCAATTTTAATTTTGAAGGGGAATTTTAACTATTGCAATGAAAACCCAATCATGTGCCAACAAAAAAGTTTTTTTTTATTTTTTTTTTATTTATTTCCTTGCACATAATTGGATATTCATTGAAATAGTTAAAATTCCGCTGCAAAGTTAAAATTGCCTGGTAAAGGATAAAGTCTATTTGCCTTTACTAAATCAACCTCAATAGGGGAGATTTACTAAAGTTGGTGCAGCTGTGCATAGTAACCAATCAGCTTCCAGGTTTTATTGTTAAAGCAAAGCTTGAAATGGAGTTCCAGTCCCCCAAATACTTTTTTTTTTAAACACTCCCCTGTACTTGTTCAAACATATCTAGCAAAATTTAGAACATGTGTAGTCCCTGTAGTTTGTGTTAAAATATTTGAAGACTAACCAGATCTCGGAAGCAGACGGGTTCCAAGTCATCTGTGGGCATCTGAAGCTATCATCTCTTGATTTCCGGGATTCGGCGCAGCTGGCTACCCAGCATGCACCTCCCAATCTCACTCCTGCGCAGTGAAGCCACTGAGCAGCTCTCTCTTCCCGGTGTCGGCCGAAGTTCCTGCCATGTTGCTATGGCAACCTGTCAATCGTGACATCCCAGTCTTTTTTGGGTCTGGAAATAACATGAGATTTCTTCTCTAGGCAATTCGCAACGACTCCTGGGATACACGATGCTGCTATCTCAGGAGCCCTTGCAAATCACCTAGTGATGTAATTGCCTAGGCGGCGGCAGCCAGAGGAGGTGCAGAAAAGTAGTGAAAAAAGGTATTTACAAAGTAAAAAAAAAATGTATTGCCATTTATTACAACATTCAGGATGGTCATGACAGTAATTGGGTTTCCGAAAACAAGTGGAACACCCCTTTAAGGCCCCTTTCACACTGGAAGAATTGCCAATGGATTCACCCTCTCAGCAGGGAATTTCCCCACTGATTCCCACTGCACCTATTTTTTATGGTCATGTGAATGAAGTCTAAGCCTATATATACAGTATATATATATATATATATATATATATATATATATATATATATATATATAATTGCATGCATATGCGTTTGTATGCAATAGAAGTATGGAAATCTGGTTTATTTCAGAATCATACTTACCTAGGTGACTTCAGCATTGGACCCCTGGCACCTCTGCACTGAGAACCGAGCCATCGAACACCACCATTGGCTCAGTTCTCTCAGCTCCCTGAGTGGAGAGCTTGCCAGTCAGCAGCTCTCCTCTCTGCCCTCCACGCTCATTGGAGCGCTGAGCTGTGGAGGGGTGGGGAGCGCCGGCTCAGGCTCTCAGCGGTTCGCTGAGAGGCTGAGACGGGCATCAGTCCAGGCACCTGGTGGATCCAGACTCTGTGGTCGGGATTAAGCAGTGCCTGGACTGATTCCAGTGACATCAGCAGAGAGCGGACTTCAGAATGGACTTCAGACCGGTCTCTGCTGAAAACGGGTCATAGGAGTGAAAAATTAATTGCACTCCTGTGACCCATAGGAGAAGCCCAGCCAAACAAGCTCAGGCTGGACTTCTCCTTTAACTATGAACAAAGGGGAAAAATAAATTATCATTATTTACGCATCTATAAGCAAGTATTTTATTGATCATTACACAAGAGCTTTTCTCTTAGAAAACACTTGTATAATAACATTAGTAAATAGTTATGTCCGTGTGCAAGAGACCTTAACCATTTTCCAACCAGCTGCCACAGTTTCAGATTGGCGCGGCTGGGCGTAACGACATTATGTAACGTCGCTTCTCCCTGTGGCCACTAGGGGCACCCACTGCTTGCCCCCGGAGCCAATGCGAGTGCCCGGCGGTTGCGATCACCACCGGTCTTCCGCGATTGCTGGTTACACACTGAGAACTGGGATCTCTGTGTGTAAACACACAGTTTTCGGTTCTCTTAGGGGAGAAGAGACTGATCGTGTGTTCATACAAAGTATGAACAGCGATCTGTTATCTCCCCTACACAGTCCCATCCCCCCTTCAGTTAGGACTAAAGTGACTTAATCCCACCAAAAGAAATCTCTATTTGTGGGGGAAAAAAAGGACGTAAATTTTGTTTGGGAGCCACGTCGCACTACCCCGCAATTGTCAGTTAAAGCGATGCAGTGCCAAATTGCAAAAAGTACTCTGGTCAGGAAGGGGGTAAATACTTCTGGGGCTGTAGCAGTTAAAGTTTCAGCTTGTCTCTGCCTGATGCTTAGGTGTTTCCTGACCTGAAAGCAGTATGTGAAATATGACAGTCATTGCCGCATATACTACATCTACGTGACTTTGCATTCATCTCTCCTTTGCCCCACCTTGTCATTTAGCAGGTGGTGAATGTAAATTATTGATATTTCCAGGTAATATGTAAGTAGTATGCATAGTTTAATGAAGTCTAATATGTAGCCTGGGAATCAGCAACAAAATAAAGAACAAATGTCATACATTCTCTAATTATAGTTTCAATAGTGAGATGGCTCCAGAGCATCTTCTCGGGATTAATTATTAATACCACCAACATCTATCCATATGCCGCACACAGTATAACAAGCTTGCCGACTGATAAATACATATGATGAGCTCTCTGCTGGTGTGATGAAGAGGGAAGAACCAAATTTTAGTGTAGAGATTCTAAGTACGTCTCTTTTCACATGTGAGTTTTAATAAAGGACAATATTTTCAATGAACCAATGGGGGGAATTTACTAAAATGGGAGCATGTAAAATCTGCTGCAGCTGTGCATAGAAACCAATCAGCTTCCAGATTTTATTGTCAAAGCTTAATTGAAGAAGCTGAAGTTAGAAGCTGGCTGGTTACCATGCACAGCTGCACCAGACTCTGTGTGCTCCAGTTTTAGCAAAATGTGAATTGTTATCTCAGCCAACAAACACTGTTTGAAACAGTTATTCACCAAGGCACCCTTAGTGGGGAAAAAAAAAATCTAGCATTAAAGCGGTATTAAACCCAAAAGCAAACATTTATTATATTGCAGCCAATTCTTAAAAGTGATGGCTCCATTAGCTTTCTTTTTTAGGCTTTCTTCTATTTTCATCTGGTGATTCAGACAGTAAGTCTGTGGTTTTTCAAAAGCACAAGCTCTCTGGCAGAAATGCATTAGTTTACATGGATGAGGCAAACCACCTAACTCTGATGGGGTGCTTACAATTATTGGCTTTTATTTATTCATGTAAAACGTTTATCCCAAAAGAAAAAGGTTGTTTTCTGTAACTGCTTAAAAAGTATGAGCTGAAGTTTGTCTTCAATATGTTAGTGTATTAAATATCTGCTAATACATGTAACACTACTCTCACTCTCTGACTGACAATGCTGCTGTCTGCTGCACCCCCTTTGCCCCTTCATCTAGAGTGGCGGCACTCTAATCAGGAGGTGTGTTACATAGTTCCATAGTTAGTCAGGTTGAGAAAAGCCACAAGTCTATCAAGTTCAACCAAAAAAAACAGGCCTGATCACCAGGTGAAAACAGAGGGAAAGAAAAGCCAAAGAAAACAAATGGAGCCACCACATCCAATGATTGGAAAGCTGCAATATAATGCATTTTTGGTTTTGGATTTAATATGGCTTTAAGGAGACCTTGCAAGGAAGTAAATGTGTGGGGATCTTTACAAAGTAGCTTGCATCAAACCCTTGCATGGAAGTATGACAGGTGTCACCTACAAATCTCCTTACCTGGTCATCAAGACCTGTGATCTGCTAAACTGCAACACCAATGTATTCAATGTATCAACTGTCTTGCCTATTCATCTTCACATTAATTTAGAGAAAATTAGAGAGGTAAATGTGAAGCTTCAAGAAACAAGTCTCGGCGTACATATTTAGGAATATTAATTATTTAAAGTTTGTTGACCTCTCTTTCTCTCACCTAAAGCTTGTTGACCTCTCTGTCGCCTAAAGCTTGTAGACCTGTCTCACTCCTAAAGCTTGTAGACCTGTCTCTCTCCTAAAGCTTGTAGACCTCTCTGTCTCCTAAAGCTTTTAGACCTCTCTGTCTTCTCAAGCTTGTAGACCTCTCTCCCTCTCCTAAAGCTTGTAGACCCCTCTCTTTCTCTCATAAAGCTTGTAGACCTCTCTGTCTCCTAAAGCTTTTAGACCTCCCTGTCTCCTCAAGCTGGTAGACCTATCTCCCTCTCCTAGAGCTTGTAGACCCCTCTCTCATAAAGCTTTTAGTCCTCTCTTAAATCTTGTAGGCTTCTTTTTTTTCCTAAAACTTGTAGACCTCTCTCTTTCACTAAAGCTTGTAGACCTCTCACTCTCTCTCAAGCTTGTAGATCTCTCGCTCTCTCAAGCTTGTAGACCCCTCTCTCTCTCTCTCTCTCTCTCTCTCTCTCTCTTAAAGCTTGCAATCCTCTCTCTCTCTCTTCTAAAGCTTGTAGGCATCTCTCTTTTAGTTTACCAATTTTGTTGGCATATATTGCTTAATACCCAATAGCACCCCAACCCTTCTGACAAACCCAAAACTAGACTGGTCCAGTTAGTCAAGGCTGATTGTCATCTCAAAATTGAAGAACATGCTTTGAATGAACCTTGCAATCAAAATCATTTTTGAAAGTAAATGGAAACTTACAGCTGTCATTCATCCTTTGCTGTTGTGTCTGTGGTCTCACCCACTCAGAACCCAGAAAAGCTGCTTGGTTATAAAGCCCTCAGCCGGGATGCTCAATGACTGGCTAGCCCAAGAAAAACAGCTTGGCTGATTTGTAATTCTTTTCCTGCCAACTCTTATGTCAGGTGTCAAGTTAATTTATCAATCAACTTCCTATCTCTTTCACAAATATGCTGATATAACCCGCTAAAGAATTACAGTTCAGTTAGAAAACTCTCCGAATAAAATGCATAATGAATGCTGTTTATTGAAAGGCAGATTGATGGCTCTGGATGATCTGGCTACCAGTCAGTATTTCGGAGATTTATTTTTAGGCGACAGATTAATTAATTAAGAGCTCAAGCAGCATCTTTTCCCAGCACAACTGACACCTCCACTGTGATACTTTGCCTTAGCTGCACTCTTCTCTCTGCAATATGAATTGACTTCAAAATGTTTGTCCTGCTTTCTAAAGACCAAATGTTAACGGAAAGCCATAACAATATCAGACGTCTGGAAACAATAAAACTTTACTAGAAGTGGCAGCACAAAAAATGAACAGAGAATTGTGATCTTTGGCTAGTATTGCCATGAATAAAATCAGCCCTTGTCTTTTCAAGTATATTTAACGTATCTTGTATAAAATAGCACAGCACAGCCTTGGGAAATGTTACATAATGCAGCCTGCATGACTTCTTAAATAAGTCGTTTGGTAGTAGGACCTTTATTGGAGACTGTAAGTACTGCTTTATACAGCTACCAGAAGGAACCATGAGAACTTTGACCAAAGTGGAGCCCTCTATGGGCAGCATAAGATGCTGCTTTCTGCTATAGAAATTGGTGAAACCGCATGGGGGTATAAAACATGCCTTCCCGCCTTGTATTTCCAACGTTTACTGTATGTGCCTTCCTACCTTACATAGCTAATGTTTACTGTATGTCTTCCTGCCTTGTATCTCCAATGTTTACTGCATGTGCCTTCCTGCCTTACATAGCTAATGTTTACTGTATGTGTCTTCCTGCCTTGTATCTCCAATGTTTACCGTATGTGCCTTCCTGCCTTGTATCTCCAATGTTTACTGCATGTGCCTTCCTGCCTTACATAGCTAATGTTTACTGTATGTGCCTTCCTGCCTTGTATCTCCAATGTTTACCGTATGTGCCTTCCTGCCTTGTATCTCCAATGTTTACTCTATGTGCCTTCCTGCCTTACATATCCAATGTTTACCGTATGTGCCTTCCTGCCTTGTATCTCCAATGTTTACCATATGTGCCTTCCTGCCTTGTATCTCCAATGTTTACTGCATGTGCCTTCCTGCCTTACATATCCAATGTTCACCATATGTGCCTTCCTGCCTTGTATCTCCAATGTTTACCGTATGTGCCTTCCTGCCTTGTATCTCCAATGTTTACTCTATGTGCCTTCCTGCCTTACATATCCAATGTTTACCGTATGTGCCTTCCTGCCTTGTATCTCCAATGTTTACCATATGTGCCTTCCTGCCTTGTATCTCCAATGTTTACTGCATGTGCCTTCCTGCCTTACATATCCAATGTTCACCATATGTGCCTTCCTGCCTTGTATCTCCAATGTTTACCGTATGTGCCTTCCTGCCTTGTATCTCCAATGTTTACTGTAGCAAGATGGCCCCAACTTAAAGAGGCTAGAACTTGGTGGGAGGGTGAAACTAGCATAATGATATCTGCATTATAAATAAAAATAAATAAAATAAAATTATATTAATAATTATAAATTTAAAAAATAGTACAGTTCCCCTAAGAACGGCCTCAGAGAGACTTATATGAAAGCTAAGCCTGCATCCCCAACAACTGGCATTATATATTTTTTTTTTCCTACTGCCCATAGTGTAGTAAAAAAAAATCCCAAATTTCAGATTGTCAACAGAACAGGAATAGAGGGGAAATCTGACACTGGTGACAACCAGGTATTTCCTTTCCTTTGCATGAATTTCCTTTTGTTTCCTGCTTTGTCTGTGAGACAGGAAGGGAATGCAAATATACGCAATGGGGACACAGTTAGCAAAAAAATAAATATAAAATACTGACAGGGGTCATAACCAGCACCAGGATAAGGACAACTAGTGCTCAGGGCATGATTGACAAAGTGCACCCACCCCCCACAAAGTGGGAGTATCATGTCTCAGCAAACATACCCTCCCTTTCTGCCCCCCCTTCAAAATAATAAATCCATAATTGATTTCACACTCACCCCCCCCCCCCACCTAAGCATAAATTCCCTCTTAAAACCAAATAAAAATGCAAAAATCCCCCTTCCTTCAAACTCACAAACCTCAAAATTCCCCCTTTTAGCACAAATCCCCCCTCCTAGCACACATTTTATCCCCTCTACAAACCCCCCTTCCCAGCACAAATCCTACCCCCTCCTACCACAAATTACCTTGTCACTGCCTGTCAACTGCGTCTGCCAAATCCCCCTCCTACCACAAATCCAGTTAACCCCCCTCTTCTACTGTGTTTTGTCCCAAATACTACCCCCCCCCTCCTTCCTTAAAACTTACAGACCGAAAATGCTACAAGGGTAGGAACACACCATGCGGTGCCCTTCTCCCTCACATGAATTCACCGCACCAGGGGCAGCTGCCCCTCCTGCCCCCTCCTGCTCCCGGCCCTGATAACCATAACTCTCCCTTACTCTAATCTAAAATAGAAAAAAACGAAAAAAAAATTGCCTTTAATTCACTTATCTTCCCAAGTTCTGCTGGCATTACCAGCCTACTACTGAATGAAAAGAAGGATGCAGTTCATTCAAATCACAGCTGATCAAAAAGATTACAAGAATTCATTCCTTGATTCTATATATGTTGCTACAGTTGGCAAGGAATCCATAGAAACACTGAAGTACTACGCTTTGAATAGATCTGTATGCTTTTAATACAATAAATCAGAAAACATTACTAAGGCTGCATATAAATGACATGTGGGTGTGCTGCCTATCAGTTGGATTTCTACTGTCTTTTTGCAATCGAACAAAGGAAACCGCAAGTGTTTGTTTTAAGACTCTCCTTTTCTTCTCTCTTTATTCAATACATGAGTCATTTATTTGAATTTTCTACAATATAATGTCAGTATACCTCTGCCCAGGATTGTTATTATGAATACCAACAGTGGTATTAATGATTATAATTATTATCACCTTCATTACCTTATTACTTTCCACCACAAAGTGTATTACTTAATCGGGAACTATTACCTGTTTTTAATGTGGCAATATAAACATTGTAAAGGTCACCAGTCTTGTACTTAAATGAAAATAAGAAAATGCACCTTGCAGTAATGTTTGAGGGAGTGATAATTGGAAAAGCTTGGGAGTAGACACATAAATCACATTTTAAATTAGGACGTATATCTGCCGTGGTAAAAGTTTTTAGATGAAGTTTAGGCAGCAAATGTAGGCAACAAACTCTGTAAACTATATATATGAAAGTAATGCATGGCACATTGCTTTTGCTTGGAATTGATTATTTATCTGCAATCCTAAAGAATAAACGTTACTATAGAGGAAGAGTTATGCCCCGTACACACGATCGGACTTTACAACAGCAAAACCGTGGAATTTTTTTTTTCGAAGGATGTTGGCTCCAACTTGTCTTGCATACACATGGTCACATAAATGTTGGCCAACAATTATAAATGTAGTGATGTTCTAGACGTGCTATGTCTTTTTTCAGCTCTTTAGTGCCACCTTTTGGGCTCCTTCTGCTAATTTTGTGTTAGTAGAAGTTTGGTGAGTGTTGATTCGCGCTTTTCTTTTTGCATTTTTTTATTTTGCGCTATTATTATTATTATTCTTGAAATCACTTGAAAAAAAAAGCCTTTGAGAATCTGTTTGCAAAAACTCCATCAATATCACCAGCAAAGCAGCTTCATTATTATCCCATTAAAGAAGTAGAGAATGTGCGATGCATTTCGAATTTTCATAATTTTCCACATCAGGAATGTTAAATCTCCATTGCGAATGCTAGTTTACAAGACCGACCGCTTCTGCTCCTGAGCATGCATGGACTTTTGTGAAATGAACTTGTGTACACATGATCGGACTTTCCGACAATAACGTTTTGATGAGATTGCTGATAAGCAGCACATTTATTATCAGAACAGCCCCCATCAAAAGGTGCCCATCAGCTGCCAAACAGTGCCCATCAGCTGCCAGCCTGTCCCCCTCTATAAACGCCTGTCAGTGCCCATAAAAGTGCCAATCAGTGCCCCATCAGTAATGCCTATCAGTGCCCCATCAAAATGCCAATCAGTGCCACTCAGTAGTGCCTGTCAGTAGCTCCTCATCAGTGCCGCCTATCAGTGCCGTCAGTGCTGCCTATCAGTGCCCATCAGTTTTTTTATTTAAAAATTGTCGATCATTTTTCATTTATAACGCAAAAATTAAAAACCGAAGAGGTGATAAAATACCACTAAAAGAAAGCTCTATTTTTGGGAAGAAAACGATAAAGTTTTGTTTGGGTACAGTGTTGCATGGCGCAATTGTCATTCAAAGTGCGACAGCGCTGAAAGCTAAAAATTGTACTGGGCAGGAAGGGGGGAAGTGCCTGGTATTGAAGTGGTTAATAAACTTTGTTGCAGATTCCTGCCTTTTGAAAGTAATTTTATAATTATCAATCAACTGCTGCACTTGCAGCGTTCTAATAAGGAAAGTGGTAGAGTTTTCTTAAAAGGGATTTCCCTTTTCGGAGGATCTCACCAAAAAGTATAGTTATGTTGCAGGGGATGCCCAAAATCTGATTTGTATCGTGGTGCAGACTTCTGGCAAGATCAGTGAGCCAATCACAAAAGCAGCAAATTACATTTCTGGGGGACATTCTGTACGTCATCTGTGTGCAGAACGCCTCCAGGTTGCCATGTTGCATGTTACAGTAAATTACAGAGCTGCAGATTGATAGTGAAAGGTCATTTTTAATGACATTGAATTACAATATGACTTGTGTCACATCTTGAGTTTTCTAGTCTTCAACTCAAAGGCAATTCACATATAGTATCAGACTATGGGGTTGATTTACTAAAGGCAACTAGACTGTGAACTTTGCAAAATGCAGTTGCTCCAGAGCTTAGTAAATGAGGTAAGGCTTCACTTTGCAAAGAATACCCAATCATGTGCAAGGAAAACACAAAACAAAACAACAGCATTTTTGTTTGCACATGATTGGACGATGGAAGTCAGCAGAGATTCTGCTCATTTAATAAGCTCTGGAGCAACTGCACAGTCTTTGCCTTTAGTAAATTAACCGCAAAATGTCCATGTATCTTATCCAAATGGTTTTGATAAATGCCTTTCCTACCTAATAAATCATTGTGACTGTGTTACTAAGAAAGTAAAGCCTGGTCATTTTATAAAGTGAATTTTCACTTTGCAGGTGAACTTTCACTTACCTTAATGAAGCTGTGCTGACTTCTATCATCTATCTATCATTCAATCAAAAACTTTTTTTCTTGCACATTATTGAGTATTCTTTGCAAAGTGAATGTTCACCACAATTAAATTACCCTTACATAGTGAAAATGTATTTTATTTATTAAGTCAACATGCTTTACTACTCCTTAACCTCCCTGGTGGTATTCCCAAGTGTGGCTCGTGTGGCAGTACCCAAAGCGATAACCCAGAGCCACACTTGGGTTCGCATTGCAGTCAAGTTACTTACCTTGTCCCCTGGATCCTGCAATGTCCCCCCGGTGTGTGTGTGCGAGCCGTCCTCCGCTCGATTCATCACAGTGCTAAGCTCTGTTTCCTGCAAGCATTGTGACGCACGGGGACGGAGATCGGCGTCAAATTCAAAAAGTTAAAAATACACAGATTACAGATTACATTACTGTATGAAATCATGTCACATCTCTTTTGCCCCAAGTGCTTTGTCCAGTGCCCTGCATGCAGTTTTATATGATATATACTGTTCTTTCTGCCTGGAAACTGGAGATTGTCCATAGCAACCAAAAAGTGCCCCTTTACATCAAAAGCGGTTTTAGACTAGAAAACAGTGATAATAAATTAGAATCGCTCGCAGAATTGAGCGATACTAATTATGGGGAAATTCATCATCAAACACTGAAAGTAACGACAGCGACAATTCTGCAACTGAGCAAATTTAAGTGTTTTTGATTTGATTACATTATTGAATAATTGTATTATTATATTATTATTTGTTATAAATATTTATAGTTATTTATTATATTGTCATTTATGTTTCAAACTTTATCATACCCAAGATCTGCTAGATACCCGGGTCTACTAGGCTCTGGTTTGGGCAGATTTAAGTGAGTTATTCCTTAAGCCGCGTACACACGGGCGGACTGTATGGCCTACTTAGTCCGTCATACAATCCGACGGACAGTCTGTCATACTTTCGAATGAACGGACTTGACCACACACGGATGCACAAACAGTCGGTCGAAAGCTTGCGCGATGACGTGTACAGCACGTACGACGGGACTAGAAATAGGAAGTCCAATACACAGCAATGCAACCTTTCGCCGTGTAAATCCTTTCTGAGCATGCGCCATTCTTAGTCCGTCGAACTAGCCTACTGACGAGCGGATTGTCCGCTGAAACCAAAGTATGACGGACAGAATTTCGAAAATTCCGAAATACTTAGTACGCCAGACTGCACGCTGAAAAAGTCAGCTGAAGCCCACACACGAGCGGACTGTCCGCTGAAATGTGTTTCGACGGACTAAGTAGGCCATACAGTCCGCCCGTGTGTACGCGGCTTAAGAATTACAGGCCTACAATATAAAATGACAAATTTCCATGCAAAACATTGTACCACTTTAACCTCCCTGGCGGTGATCCCGAGTCTGGCTCGGGCTGGGATTTCAGTACCATAAGCGGTAACCCTGAGCCAGACTCGGGATCGCATCGCTGGATACAGGGAGGATACAGGGAGAAGTTACTTACCTTGTCCCCTGGATCCAGCAATGTCCTCCACGCTGTGTGATCGACCTGTCCTCCGCTCGATTCACACAGTGCCCGAATTCCGCCGAGCTCTGTTCCCTGCGACGTTACGGCGCACGGGAGCGGAGATCGGCGCCAAATTCAAAAAAATAAAAACACACAAAACACACACAGTACTGTAATCTTACAGATTACAGTGCTGTATAAACAAATTACACACCCCCTTTCTGCCTGGAATTTGGAGATTGTCCATAGCAACCAAAAACTGTCCCTTTATGTCAAAAGTGATTTTAGAGCAACTAGAAAACAGCGATAATAGATTATAATCACTTGCAGAATTGAGCGATAGCGATTTGTGGGGAGATCCGTCATCAAACACTAAATCTAATGACAGCGACAATTCTGCAAATTAGCAAATTTCTGTGTTTTTGGATTTGATTACATTATTGAATAATTTTTATTATTATTTATTATCATTATTTATTATATTATAAACTTTATCATACCCGGGATGTCTGCTAGACTCTGGTTTGAACAAATTTAAGAGAGTTATTCCTAAGAATTGCAGGCCTACATTAAAAAACGCCAAATTTCCATGCAAAATAATTGTACCGCTTTCAGCACCTAAAATCAGAACTAATCATACCGCCAGGGAGGTTAAGCATCAAAAATCTGACATAATCATACCGTCAGGGGAGTTTCAGTCTGTACAAAAAAAATAAAATAAAAGCAACTACAAATCCTGTAGTTGCTGACATGACCCTTACATGACATGACAAGTACCTGACCAAGGATTCAGTGCTGTTCCCACCTGGGCTAGTTCTTAACTGTAACTGTAGGCAGCCCACTATGCAGCTTTCAATTTCACTGCCGGCTTCCCACTGCACATTGCCGAGCTGCTCTGTGCTTTGTGAATGTTCCTGCAGTCTTCTGAGACCTGTGACGTGTCCCAGAAGACTACGAGGAAGAAGGGGTGCAAACGGCCTAGGTGATTCCAGTGGAAGTAAGAGAAGGTACCTGCTAAAGCTAAGTACCCACCTTGTCATGCCAAGTTAGGCTGAGAAGGAGGGGAAGATATCTTAAAACAGAACTTCCCTTTATGGTTGGAGCTCCACTCTAAGTAAATCAGCCACACTATATCACCAGGCAGCTCTGGGCCTCCTGTGTTAGCAGGCTCCATAGCCAAGCCATGGTCCCCTATGGGTAAGGTTTGGCTCTTGCATTGAGCATATATTCACCTGGGTTGATGGAAATGGGGCATTCTTAAAAGAAATGTGTGCAACTTTTGATAGTTAGCGTGGCTAAGGAACAGGCTTCTTATGAATTGTTTTATATATATTATACTCCTGTTTAATACTATTTAAAATTAAAATAATAAAATGTTTTAAGAATTTGTTGCTGCGAATTGCAATATTTTTCTGCCTATTACTACCAATAAAATTTGTGAGCAGGTTTTACAGACTACACTTCCTTGCTATCCCTCATACAAATAATTGTAAGGAAATGCTTTGTGCATGGAGATTTATTGCTTAATTATTTCATACGATAATAAAGTGAACTCAGAATAGACTGGTGCAATATATTTTATCTCTAGGTGTCCTTTTGTTTATAGTCCAAAGATTATGGAGCCAGTTTTTTTAGAAAATAAATGTTATGTTCTTGTCTTTTATGAGGGAAAGATATTTTATTGAAAGTTTCACCCATATGTAAAATATTATAGAATCTTTGTGAAGTAGGACATTGCCTTCCCCTCCTTTATAAAGTGCTCCTCCACCTTTCTTCTCTTCTTGTTCTTACGCCATCTTTAAGGTTAAAAAAAGGATTTACGTTGTCAAATATCACCAATTTTAGGCACCCTTAAATAGTATTCAATTGCCTACAACCAGTAACTTAAAGCGGTAGTAAACCGCCATGCTTTTTTTTTTTTTTTTTTAAACCTGCAAGGTAAAGTTATAATGTGCTAGTATGCATTGCACAGTATGTGAAACGTATCTTAAAACAAAGCTCTCCAGTGACGAGCTGGACGAGGGCTTCCATCTTCACCCGGTCTTCCTTCCGAGTTCGCATAATCCGGCTGTCTGATTGGCCGCGCTGATGTCACTGCTATTTATGGAACAGGATTCTGAAGGAACGGCACAGTCATGTCGTTCCTTCAGAGCACATGTGCCCGTGACATCACCAGCCCATTTACAAGTAAATATCTCAGTGCACGTTTAGCCAATATTTACTGTACCTATAGGCAAGCCTTATTATAGGCTTACAAATGGGTAGATATGTACCATGAGAGTTTACTCCCACTTTAACAAAAAAAAATACCCAATCATTATACTTACACACATCAGCCATCCCTGGGTGGGAAGACATTGGGGTTGACTTACTAAAACTGCACAGTGCAAAATTTGGTTTGACTGTGCATGGTAGCCAATCAGCTTCTAACTGTAGCTTGTTCAATTAAGATTTGACAAAAAAAAAACTGAACGCAAATTGGTTTCTATGCAGAACTGCACCAGATTTTGCACTCTCCAGTTTTAGTACATCCACCCCATAGTCTGCTTTGTCCATAGAGAAAACATATTGTGAATATTGTGGAGTCATAATTTCCACCCAGTTCACCACATTCTCTAAGGCCAACTCATAAACACCTTCCTTTGACACAATCTTAACAAATTTAAGCCCAATATTCCTTGCATCCTCATGCCATCTTTCAGTAGAATACCATGGTTTAGGCAGAAGTCTATAATTATGCATGAAGATAATCTGCAGGGAAAGGTTGTTTAAGACTTTCTTTGTTGAAATTAGTCACATGAATGCAGATGACTTATGCAGGCCATACATGGTCGAATTTCGAACAAATTTTCTTTTCAAAATTAGAAAGTTTTTTCTTTTTGTGATCCGATGATGCCACCATTTATTTTCAAAATTCGGCCGACCAAGCCTTCAGTTTCACCTCGTGTTGCTACAGAAAATAATTTTCGTGGCCGGGAATCTTCTTTTCTAATTACATTTCTCGCATGATTCTCCCATCATTGATTAAAAAATCATTCAAAAATTTTCAACATTTCCGATTCCTCAAATTTGATTTCCGCACGAAAATCCGCTGGTGCTGTAGCCCAATAACGGTGCGAAATTCGTATGAAAATTCTTAGATACGATTTTAGATTTTTTTTTTTTCAAAATTCGAACCATGTATGGCCGGCATAAGTCAGTTCAATCAGACATTGAAGAGCCTAGGCCAGTGATGGCGAACCCTGGCACCCCATATATTTTGGAACTACATTTCCCATGATGCTCATGTACTCTGCACAGTAGATGAGCATTGTGGGAAATGTAGTTCCAAAACATATGGGGTGCCAGGGTTCGCCATCACTGGCCTGGGTGAAAGATTATTTGCGGCGCCACATCAGTGTGTTGTTTGGGCAGAGAGATGATGTGCACTTGCTTTAATATTATCAATGATTGCCAATTTACTTGGTTTGGTCATATTTGATCATCAATGTGGGTAACCAGAATTGCTTGACTAGTGATTGTATGGGCTGTATTAATGACAATTTAGATCAACACCCTCACTTTATGTTTCATCTGTAACACCCTCACTTAAAATAGTTTTGGAATACAGGAAAGAAGAGTATTTTCATCAATGAGGGTTTCAGTCAGAATTGTCATTGATGTGAAGAGGGTTGTTGGTGTCAAGATGACCTGACCATGCTACATAGATCCTGAGTTCGCCTTCATCTGGTATTTATAAGGGCAGTATAACTTCTCGCACTTGATCATTAGTAGAAACTGACAATACCTCTCTTGAAATTGTCATGCCGCACTTAGAGATTCTGATGACGATGCCTGCCTGAAATATTCCCCTAGCTGTCGTTTTAAACCTAATTGACCTGGCACTCTTTGGGTAATTTTCATTTCCTACTCACGAGTGGCTGGCAATCATTGGAATAATGAGAAATCAGTATTAAAAAATCTTTTACTCCTTAACCAATGATCCTGTGCTAATGTCCTGCAGCATAATGTAAGGTGGCTTCTAGGATCCTTTGACTGACTTTACAAACACCATTAATCAGAGGACCTTTCTGTAATAGCTTTTACTGGCTTGCATTGTCTCTGATTACGCATACTGATTTCCCCCCAGCATTGGAAAGGAAAGAACAAGGCATTGGCATAATATTTAATCGTTTTCTGTTATTTACATTGCATTGCCTAACTTGGGCAACACTGTATGAAAATGGTTAGCACTTGTTTGTAGAAGCTCTGTCTTGATTTTAAACCACACATGGGCAAGTTTAGGTTGTTCCTCCAAAGTTTCACAGGCTTATCCCCCACAGTCCAAAAAAGATAGGAAGATAGGGTAATCTGATTTTTCTTTAATGTGAGTATAATTGTAACATTGGATTGTTCACTCTTTCGGGGAGTGATTTGTATAGTTCTACCTACCATGTAAGAATTTTTTAGTATGACTTTGTGGTCCCAAAGGGTTCAGTACGCTCATGTCTCCACACCACCTAAAAGCTTTACCTCTTTATAGGACTCTCATCAAAGCAGAGAGAATCACAAGGACTTCAGGAGTTGCCTCCCTTCCCCACCTTCCTCTTGCTATACTTGCTTCCCTGCTATGTTTTTTCCTCTGTTGCTCCCTCCCTCTATCTCTATATGTTTATGTTTTTCTCTGTTCTAGTTATCTAGAGTTCATTATCTGGCCATGTTCTCTAACCCCATTGGCCAAAACCTTTAGCCATTTTTGTTGACCTCTTATCTGCTATTTGCCTGTCCGATGAGCCGCTGGTGTAGGACTCATGAGTGATACTGTTCTTTAAACCAAGTGCTATCCCAGGGTCAACACAACATTGTACAGGGAAAAATGGATGAATGGCTGCAAACTCCTGAAGGATGCCAAAATCTTTATTGTAGTGATCAACAAATAAAAGCATATACAGCACAGCGAGCACTAGGAGATAAAAATGTTAACATTCATACTAATCCATTTTTCCTGGTTGATTTTGGAGGCGAGCCAGACGGGCACCTCTGCTTTGGACGCAACACTAGACTTTCAGTCCTCACACCTTGAGCGGTGTTTCCTCATCTTTGGACTACAACATTGTACAGATTTGGAAGCTTTGTTCATCCCCAAAAATATTGGAAATGCTTTATTGCATAATGCTAAATTGGTACCTATGTTTATTAAGTAACCTATGTAACATTGTAGATGAGACGTCCAAAATCCACAGCACCACTCTAGAAATGTGCCTCTCACAGTCTGCAGGCAACCAGGGTGCCAGATGAAAAAACCTTTCGTCGTTCACAATTGAAGGATGTGCAACATAGATAGATAATAGCTGAACTCCAATATCTGCTCTTCCAGGCATTTTTATTCAACCATTAACATAGTAACTGCATCCATAATGTCTCCACCTGAAAACCACCATTCTTTGATGCGTTTCACCACAGTTGGCTTGATAAAGCTATCTTGATTGTTGGCTTGATTGTTATAGTTCAATAACATTCAATTGTAAGTGAGAATTATGTAGTGTGTCTCTGTTGTAGAAATACTGGAGTTAAATATTTTCTGTCTCCAAATGGATTATCAAGAGCTCCTGTGGTTGGAGCAGCATACTGTATGGTGACGGGGCAGTATGCAAAATGTCACTGATAACAAAAAATGGTCCAGACTCTTTGAAATTAACCAACACTTATTTGTAGATATATTTGTGATTGCATTGCAAAGTTTCTCTATTTACAATCCTGCCAGTAACAGCACCATTGAGCTACATATCTGATACACCTAATGGCTAGCCCAAATGCCAACTGACCACAAATTGTATAGAGTTAGGTATGATGATTGTCAAATATATTCTTTCATTTTCCAAAAGTTACATAGAAAATGTCTTCTCTGTTGAGAAAGAAAAAAAAAGCTCAGCAAAATCTGTAACCACTTGTTACACTTTCTGCAAAATTAGGTTATTACACCTTAGCTTAAATGTGAAATTCGCCCACTGTGCAAAATTTCTCACTGCATGAGAAGTGTTTCTGAAATTAAGTACAACTCAAGAAAGCTGAAATACTGTATTTAAAAAAAAAAAAATGCTTCCCAGAGCTGTTTTGGAATTTGCTTATCAATATTTAATGTTTGCGTGAAAACTATAATAGAGGAACTTAGGGGGTTGTTATTACTATTGTTGTTGGTAATGTATTATTATACCAATTCTAAAGATCTTTCTAAAGATTACCTTTAAGTGGCTTGGTTGAGATACTATGTAAGATGTAAGGGAAGATAGGTTAAAATAGTAGTGTCGGCAGTAAACCATGCACATGGCAGGGGCACCTGGGAATAGCCCAAGCAGGTTTGACCTGTACTTATATATAGCAAGGCAGCAAGCTTACATAGGTTCAATAGAGGAGGATTTTGAACATCAAGTCCATAGCATAAAACAGACAAAATATCTGCTTGCTAAACAACTAGCTAAACCAGGTTCCTGACTAATAGGGTGCCCCATATTGGGTTTCCAGAAAGCACACGGACAGCACTAGAACCTTTATAGTGTTCTTTCTGATTGCCATCAGACAGAGCAAGACAGAGATCCAAAAGCATTAATCAGCTTACATAAAAAAGGCCTATGCACAGATGGTATTAACGACGAGATCTGGCTGCCAGGTATGATGTGGACCTAAGGATGGAGACTTATGCTGGCCATACACTATACGAAAAAAAGAACCCAATTTCGAAAAACGAACGTTTGGCCCATGCTGCCATCATTTGTCATATGTTAGTTTTTTTACATATACATAGTGCACATATGTCGGACGGGAAACACATTAACCTTTCAATTTATTGTTTGTTCGGCAGAAAATTTCCAAACTTGTCCTTCGTTTTTTCGGCTCAAAAACCTCCAAATGATTATCGATTTTGTGACCATTAACTGGCCAAAAAAAACCGAACGAATGGTCTAATGGCCGAATTTTGGCCGATTTTCGTATAGTGTTTGGCCATCATTATTCCCACTCAAAGCTCTACTGAATCTCTGGTCTCCAGGACTCAGAGGAGGACTTATTAAGATTTTTGGAAAACAACAAGTTTCTTTTCTCCATGTCAGTCATGAACTCTGGAGACCATCACCATGTGTAGTTGAAAAACCCTGCCAGCCAATGTCTCAAGAAGGGAATACCTTAAAAATATTTATTTACACTCCTTCAAATAACTACCATGGCCATGCATGAACAACAGTACTGATTCATGTTTCTTAGAAACCTCTTACCCCATTTTTTTTGTCATTCGTTGCATGTAATGATTATCAGAAGCTTGCCATGCAACAGAAAAAAATCCCTGTGCATGGTCAGCATTATATTTTAACAATTTTTTTAAATATATGACCTTTCTATAAGACTATGATACATTTTTTATTTCAAAGGAAACATATCAACGGCTACCATTGTTCCCTCCATAGTTATTCCTGTTTGCGAGAGCAATGGAAAATCTAGAGAAGTCTATTTCTGCATCCAATTGTAAAATCCTCTAGCACGCAAGCTTTAGAAAGTTCTGAATGAATAAGTTTTGGGTATTATCGTATGCTGTCCATTCATTTCCTACCAATTTGTTCTTCCTTTGAAGACTCGGAATTTGAATATCAGCAACTCTTTCCTCATAGAGGAGTTTGCCAGTCTGCTGACTTTCAAGAGGGAAATCACTTCAAAGGCTGATCAGACTACTCACAGCTGTTGCCAGGTTTACACTTGATTAGTCATTGAAATTTTTTTCCTGTGTTTGAAAACACCAAATGGTTAGTTCAACATGCCTCTTTTTTCAGATGCGTTTGGCAAGTTAACAACCCGATATTTCTAATGCCTGCTAAATAATGGCAGATTTCTTTTTTTAAAAGTTATGCATTTTAAAGTATATGTTCTTGCTGTCTACACTGGATTTTTTGGAAGTGTGGGAAATAGTGTGGCAAAATTATGTAGTGGAGGAAAACTGACCAATGTCATTATAATCAATTTTCCTTGTATACAGCTAGATATAGACTTCAGATGATCATTGTCTGATCCATTCAATGCCAGTGGGATTGCGCAATGATTAAATGTCTACAAGCTACTGAACTATTCAAAGTCTCTAGAACCAATGTATGAATAATCAGCTTAAATTGATTTTCCCAACCAATCACTATTACTTGTTAGAGAAAAGACCAGAAATACAGATGTTTACATAGAGCAACATGCTTGCTCATTTATTGTAAGTGCCCATATTTAACCAATTTTGTGTTGCCTTGTAGGTGGATCTAATGATTGTTAAGTCTTATGTTATTGGTTGATTTCACCATGAAATTAACTATTTAGCTTTCTCTTAAATTTTTCAAAAATGGAAAGTCTCACTGAGTTGAGCGCTGTTTTTATGGGTTGTTTGGATGAGCCGCTTAGGTGAAATTGGCTTGGGAAAAAAATCCACTAGTAGGTATATTTAACCACTTTCAGACCGGACCAATTTGCTGGTCAAAGACCAGACCACTTTTTGCGATTCGGCACTGCGTCGCTTTAACTGACAATTGCGCGGTCGTGCGACGTGGCTCCCAAACAAAATTAACGTCCTTTTTTTCCCACAAATAGAGCTTTCTTTTGGTGGTATTTGATCACCCCCGGCGGTTTTTATTTTTTGCGCTATAAACAAAAATAGAGCGATAATTTTGAAAAAAACGCATTATTTTTTACTTTTTGTAATAATAAATATCCCCCAAAAATATATAAAAAAACATTTTTTCCCTCAGTTTAGGCCGATACGTATTCTTCTACATATTTTTGGTAAAAAAAAATCGCAATAAGCGATTATTGATTGGTTTGCGCAAAAGTTATAGCGTTTACAAAATAGGGATAGTTTTATTAATAATTTTTTATTATTTTTTTTTTACTAGTAATGGCGGCGATCTGCGATTTTTATTGTGACTGCGACATTGTGGGGGACCCATCGGACATTTTTGACACATTTTTGGGACCATTGTCATTTATACAGTAATCACTGCTATATAAATGCAGTGATTCCTGTGTAAATTACACTGGCAGTGAAAGGGTTAACCAGTGGGTGGCAGTGTAGGGGTTAAGTGTTCCTAGGGGTGTGTTACTAACTGTGGGGGGGTTGGGCTTTCATTTAGTGTACACTGATCTCTGCTCCAATCACATGGAGCAGAGATCAGCGTCACTAGTTGCTAGGCAGAATGGAAAAATGTTGTTTATACAGCATTTCCTCCATTCGGCCGCTCCGTGAGACGATCGCGGGGATGCCCGCGGCGATCGAGTCCGCGGGTCCCGCGACCAGACTCACGGGGGTCCCGACCAGCGCGGGTATGCGCCGCCGGCGGCGCGCTCCCGATGGCATGGCGGCAACGAATATTGGACGTACATGTACGCCAATATGCCTGCCCGTGCCATTCTGTCGATGTACATCGTCGTGCGCTGGTCGGGAAGTGGTTAAAGTAGTTTGGTTTACATAATTTTGTGTTCTTTGTGTTTTTCCCATTTAGTGTATTTTTTTGTGTGCTTTCCCTTTTTTATTAGGCTAAGGAGGGACTTTTTTGGCATAAGAACAGATCTGGGCCTCAGGAGCCATTTAAAGCCTATTGTACCCTTAAAGGCTAAGTTATTTTTTAAAGCTCTCATGAAAATAGTCTATACAATCAAGAGGCCTCAGTAGATATTAAATATGAGGTTTAAAAATATGAACGGCTTCAAAGTCACGCAACTTTAAATTTGATATTGAAAGCCTTCATCGTGGATTGAATACCACTTTAACAGAAGACAATGCAAGTCATGTTAAAGTTGCACCAAAAGTAGTGTATGAACCTTTTTGCTAAGTCGGAATGACTTGAGTTACACCAATTAGGATGGTTTCTTTGCTGTTAATGGGGCGCGTCTTGCCATGCGACTTTAAATTCTCAAGTCCCATAACAAGTCACGACAGTGTGAACCCGGGATTAATATTTATAAATGTAAGGTTATGCACTTGGGGGCTAAAATATGCATGCATCATACATACTAGGAAGAGTACAACTGGGGGGAATCAATTCTGGAGAAGGAACTTGGTGTTCTGGTTGATCATAAATTGACTAATAGCATATAATGCTCAATCCGCAGTTTTGAGAGCTAGAAAAAATACTTTCTTGCATTAAAAGAGGCTTAGATTCTAAAAGGAGAAACACCATTTTGTGACCTAAATGGCCAACAGGTATGACAATAATATTACTGATCATTTTACAAAGCTATTTGTAATATCTTCTGGGTTCACTTGACTGTATAAGCTATTTTATGGAAAAGGTTATCTTAGCCTTTAATAACAAAATAAAACTTAATTCCACCTTACCCTTTGACCACACATGTATTTAGTCAAAATGATGAACTTCGTCAATATATCTTAATTTTGGACAACAATTCAAGTAAATAGAATTGCTCGATTTTACTAGATTCCTTATTTATTAAATTTCTTATTTCTTGACTGAGCTTAGGCTATTTAAATCAGAAGCCTAGAAAAAGGTTTAAAAGCAGAGTATTTTATACCTTATAGAATGGAGGGTCTGTGGGAGTTTAACGGAAATCCAACCTTGGAAGTGTGGAGGCGTTCCCCATAGGAAACCAGTCAGGGTACTTTAAAAAAACTGTTGTTAGAATCTAATTAGTGCCTACAGAAACTTCCCATGTGAGCCAACTGAAAACTGACCAGAACATCAGCACACATAGCTTCTGAAATACACCGTCTTACTGTGCCCACTCAGATGATTTACTTCCTATAGAAAGAAGAAATGGTTACCTGCAAACATACATGAGCAAAAAAAAAATGAACGCAATGATAACTGCAATTGTGAAACAAAGCCCTAAAAAAAAAAATAAAGGCTGCAGAAACACATTCTGTTTGGTTTTCAGTTTATGGTTTTATAGCCCAATTAACAAAATCTAACATATTTAACGAATAATAATCTCAATGTTGTAATTGTTAAATTACTATTTTAGCTTGGAAGACTTGCTGGACATTGAGATTTGTTAAAAGGAAAATTCAAGGTGAAATTATTCAATTAATCAGTAGTTAAAAAGAAAAACTGCTTGAGCAGTAACCCATAATATTCTGTTTTATTCTTTTACTCTGTCTCTTGACTGTAGTTTAATTGGAGATCACTACACCCTCACAGCTATAAAGCAAAGCTCTGGTGCTATTTTCAAATTTTACTTTAATATATCTGTTAAATGTGTCATTGTGTGCTCAAAACCACTATCACATTAAGCTATAAAGGGATTCAATTAAAGAAAATCTTAATAGCAATTGTGCCTCTATGGCTCCTGGGATTTTAAACAGGTGGATTAGACCGTAGCTGCACAAGTGTAACTGGAGATATGCCATTTGTTACAATTCACTGATTTATTATTTGTAGTCTGGTAGCGCCAGAACCGCAATATACATACAAGTAATTTAGGTGCCCATTTTGCTTTCTATGAGCTTCTATGTAGCTTCGGTCACCAGGTTATTGGAATCCCATGTGTAGAATTTTGTTTTCATTGACTCTTCAGATAAGAGTTTAATTTTTTTTTACTTTTATTTTATATGAGTTATATTTCTTTAATGCCTGTGTTGGCAAGCCAGTCCCAAAGAAGAAGGGGCATAATTTAGGTTGGTCATAGATGATTCATCCTTTTTTTTAGCCAGCCAGCCACCAGCAGGTTGGATTCAGTGCGGATTCGTCCGCTGTAAGAGTACATGGCTCAGCACTGTAGCCAATTGGCTGCAGCTGCTGATCGATTGAAAGTCTTCCAACAGTCCCATTCAACAGAAGTCCATTGTCAGACTTCTGTCTTCGAGCGGGAGTGGTCATAGACGGATCCAAATTCAATCAAGGTCAGCTTTAGCAAGGTTGGTGTGGTTTTATCAAAGTGTAGATAAGATCAGTTTAGTTGTGGTGGCATGGAACTTAGCTGTCCCTAGACTTCATTTTACCATACATGATGTATGTTTTGTAGAAAGGTTTTATCCTTTGAAAGGGAATATAAAGTAGTTTATGTATTTTCATTTTCAGCCAGGCTATCCTCTGTCCTATGATAACAAAGAAAAAAACTGATACGCACACAGCTCAATACACACATTTCAATACATGCACAAGTGAGCAAGTAAGAACAGTGATTCCTCCTCCGCCCTTGCCCCCCTTGTGAACTGTGTTTAAAACATCAATCAGACCACAATAGTCTGAAAACAAACAGCTTCTGCATTTATCTTCCTATACTGAATCTATAGATCCTGTGTTTTGGGTGCTCCATATACCGTATATCATCAGTTTAAAAAAAAAAAAAGCAGAAAAATACAGGAAACTAATGCAAACTAAATTTGTTTATTTTTTCCCCTTAAAAATTGTGATTGCCACCTGCCTGTATTGCTATATAAATACAGATATTTGTTAACAACTGACCAGATCTGCCATCAAAATCTTTCTATGACTTTAGCCAGTTGAAGATATGCACTTGGATGACAAAGGTCACGTACAGTATAAACGTATCTGGTATTGTGGTATTGCAGTCATATTTGTACACTTGGAACAAGACAGTTGAGTTGATTTCCACTGATCAGTGTGTTTTAGCACAAGCTTTTAGGAAATATACTTCCTTTGGTACTGCTTGGACCAGAAAAAGAGATTTGATCTCCAAAAAGCTTGCCTTGAAAAATTAAACTGGTTGTAAAGCCAGAAGTTTTTTTTTTTTTTCGGAATGTAGTGGCCTCAAACTGGCGGCCTTCCAGCTGTTGCGAAACTACAAGTCCCATGAGGCATTGCAAGGCTGACAGTTACAAGCATGACTCCCACAGGCAGAGGCATGATGGGACTTGTAGTTTTGCAACAGCTGGAGGGCCGCCAGTTTGAGACCCCTGTAATGCATTCTATGTGTTAAGATAAAAAGCCTACTGTGTGCAGCAGCCCCCCTAATACTTAGCTGAGCCCATCTCGATCCAGCAATGTTGCACGAGAGACTCGGCTGCCTGGAACTCTCCCTCCTCATTGGGCCCCAACTCTGTGTCTGAGTGGACACAGGGAGCTGTGGCTCGGCTTGGGTGCCCACATAACAGCACTTCACTCCAGTGAGTGAGGAGAGGGCAGAGTAGAGAACTGCTGATTGACAGTCAGCAGCTCTCTCCTCACAGAGCTGTGAGAACCTCTCAGTCTTAGAGGCACCGAGGGACAGATGCAGCATCGGAGCGATGCTGCATCCACCTAAGTATGAATCTATAAAGCAAAATAAAACCCTTACATTTTTTTTAAATCCATAAGAGTTTTTTTTTTTTTTAATCTACAAATGCAGCCATTTAGAAATTGGATGAAAGTTTTAGCACAGGGAAACACTTTTTGGAAGAGAAATAGTGCATTTTATATACAACTATATACAGATTCTCACAAAGTGAGTACACCCCTCACATTTTTGTAAATATTTACACAAATAATTACACTTTGCTACAATGTAAAGTAGTGAGTGTACAGCTTGTATAACAGTGTAAGTTTGCTGTCCCCTCAAAATAACTCAACACACAGCCATTAATGTCTAAACCGCTGGCAACAAAAGCGAGTACACCCCTAAGTGAAAATGTCCAAATTAGACTCAATTAGCCATTTTTCCTCCCTGGTGTCATGTGGCTTGTTAGTGTTACAAAGTCTCAGGTGTGAATGGGGAGCAGGTGTGTTAAATTTGGTGTGATCACACTCACTCTCTCATACTGGTCACTGGAAGTTCAACATGGTACCTCATGGCAAGGAACTCTCTGAGGATCTGAAAAAAAGAATCGTTGCTCTACATAAAGATGGCCTAGGCTATAAGAAGATTGCCAAGACCCTAAAAACTGAGCTTCAGCACAGTGACCAAACCATACAGTGGTTTAACAGGACAGGATCCACTTAGAACAGGCCTCGTCATGGTCCACCAAAGAAGTTGAGTGCACGTGCTCAGCATGTGTTGAGTTATTTTGAGGGGGCAGCAAATTTACACTGTTATACAAGCTGTACACTCACTACTTTATGTTGTAGCTAAGTGTCATTTCTTCAGTGTTGTCACATTAAAAGATATAATAAAATATTTACAAAAATGTGAGGGGTGTACTCACTTTTGTGAGATACTGTAGATCAGACCAAAATAAGGCACAAATAAGGAGGAAAGAGTGACAGAGGGACTTTGTTCCGAATCAGGAACAGTCCCTCGAAATCAGGGGCAGTTGGGAGCTATGCTGTTTTCTTTCTAATATATCTGTGTCTTTAGCTCTTTGGCTTTGCTGTAGGCTACAGAGCATTGAGATTAGGCTTGCAAGGCAGCACAGTAAACCTGCCAAAGGTCATTAGGAACTGAAAATAGCGATAACTTTGAATGCAAACCACCATCAAACATAACAGCACAGTCTGGGTCAGGTTTTGTGCGAATTAGTTCACTCAACTCTCATCATAATCATCTTGATTACTGACCTATCCTGCTAGATCATCAGCATGATGTGATGTTGACCTAATGTCTATGGACACATTAAGACAGTCTTACCAGCCACCATAATAACAACGCTGACGTGTTTAATGAGCAAAGAGCAACAGTGAGCACTAACCCAGAACAACCTATTAGAAATCAGCCTTTATTAGTCTGGCTACTCTAAGCTAAAAGCTAGTGATTCCTTCATGGTTACAGCCTGTCACATTTTTACAGTATAGTCTATAAAGTCTATAAAAGTGAAAAAGACACCATATTTATATCACAACACAGGATTCTGTTATTTTAATGAAAATAATTTTTACAGCGCCTGGATATTGAAATACAAAGTAATTTAACACTTTGTCAAAAGCTGAGGCTATAACTATTTGTCTGGAACTCAAGTAGGATGCTAACAAAGTGCGGTGCCCAGTGGAACCAATTAGAACCTATCTTGAATTGGCCTTAGTTCAATGTTGTGTATTCTGATTCCAGATACACTTCACCGAAGTGAAGCCAATTTAGGATTGATTCTGATTGGTTGCAGGGAGCTCTGCACTCACGGTAGTAGCTAGCACACTTTGTGTTTTTGTCCTTGAACAAGGCCGCATATGTTCTTATATTTTAATGCTGACAAATATTTGATTCGATTCCCAGTAACCGAAGCAGGAATCTCTATCTATTACCTTGCAAGGTGATATGACAGTATAATAAATATTTCCCTGATTTGATTAATGGTAACTAGAGCAGGGATAAATATAAAAGGTGCTTTAGCAATAGGGTAAGAAAAGAAAATTATTTGCATTGAATTATAGCGCCATGATATCAACCAATTCTACATATTTTATCGTTCTAATAATAATTTAAAATTTAATATTTACCTTAACTTAATTTAAAAAAATTGAAGCGGCATCCCATATATTTCTATACATATTTACTTAGCACATTTATATAAAACCTTAATACACTCTCAAGTACGCAGTATTTTATGTGCATCAAGCAGTGCTTCCTCCATGCTTCTGTAAAATGTCCTAACTCCCCTCGATTCAAAGGACATAAAAAACTTTAATATTTGCCTTAGCAGCTTCATTTGGAGTGGGAAAATCCCAAGAGCCAAGTTCTCTGTTTTGATTAAAATCCATCAATCAGTGGTATTGGATTGTCAAACACATCCAAATATTATTATGCAACACACCTTTCTCATATGGTTTGCGGTGCTACAGGGAAGAGGAATAAATCTGGATGGATAGAGCAGCCTAGATTTATCAAACACTGAAGAAACTTTACAGTCAGTAAAATATCCCCTAGCTACACACTTTTATAATTAGGCTATACAGAATAATATGAGGAAGGGACTCTTTTCTGGCGATGGGATCTCTTGTGTCCAGGAAAGTTGCTGTCAAATAAATTACATGCGTGAGGTGATGGCTACATTATTTATTTTGTTATAGAGCACTTTCAGAAATGAGTTTAGGGACTAACGTCTACTGAATGCTGATAGACAAAAGAAACAAAAAATAAATAAAAAAATCATTGAGTTGTATATTTTTGACAATATGTACTTAAAGAGGAAGTAAACTCTCCCACTCTGATGCTTCTTTTCATTTAGTCCATCATAATAAGTAATTATCAGACTATAGCCACTGTAATCCAGGCCAAATCGCATATTACTTACTGTTTAAAGAAACTTTAAATAACTTGTTTCCAGGGGTTAGCAGTGCCATCTTAAGTATTGTTTTCTGAGTCCACAGTGGAGTGTATTTCCGCCCTTACATTGAGCACTTCCTGTACTGTTAACCAAGCCTCCTTCTCAATCCAACGTTTCTATGGCAAACCTTCCCTGTTCATAGCTTACTTGTTTATTTCATAGTATTTACGTGTGCTGATGTCTAATGTTTGCCTTTGTCAGACTTATCAGCTTCAGCTGATAAGACTGCAGTAATGGCCAAGTTTAGACTGTATGTGAGGTCACATGGTCATATGGTGTGTAGGAGGAAGCTCTGAGTGATTAGCAGAGTTCAGTGTTGTGCCATAGGAAGTCCAGATAACAGATAGATAAGCACATAGAGTGTGCCGTAAATCAGGGGAGTTGTGGGCATGCTCAGTAACTAAATTCTACAGAACAACAAGGATTACAACAATACTAAGCAAGTAAGTAGATATCTACAAGCAGTGTTCAATAGGGTTTTTTATGCTGATTCACATGGGGAAAAAAAGAAAGAAAGTTGTGGGGGAGGGTTTACAACCACTTTAAAGGGGAGGTCCAACAGTAATCAGTTAATCAGGTTTGGGCAAATAGGGATATAGATGGCTAGTGCTTCATGAAAAGTTGTATAGTTATACCATTATTCTTTAAATGAGGTTGTTGAGTCCACGTTATTTGCTGCACTGTAGATATTGGCTTTTATACTGGTGTGACTCCGAACCTCAGTTTCTAGGCCTTGAGTCAACTCACAGTTTGATATATTTTGTCAATACCTGCTTTAAGGAGAAGTCCAACTATAACCATATGATCATGTTTGGGCAAATAAGTTGGTCATATGATCCAGTGGCTGCTGTGGATTTTTGTGGACTCTTCAAAGGAAAGCTGAAGGGGCTTAGATAGAGTGATACCACTGCTTGATTCAAGGTTGCCCATAGGTTGCTCATCAAAAAAATGTACGGATTTCCCCATCCACACAAGCAAAGTGGCGTTTGAGGATATTAGGATCTAATATAACTCTTGTATATCTTTTTACAGTCATTAACTCTGAGCATATATTAAAACATTGGTAACATGGGGTTGATTTTCTAAAACCGAAGAGTGCAAAATCTGTTGCAGCTGTGCATGGTAGCCAGCTTTTAACTTCAGCTTTTTCAATTAGGCTTTGACCAATCTAATTGGTTTCTGTGCAGAGCTGCACCAGATTTTGCATGCTCCAGTTTTAGTAAATCAATCCCATAATAATCACAGGTAAAGTGAAGTCTAGTTACCTTTACAACTTCCACCTAAATAAACCTATTAACATAGCTGTTGGTAATACATAACACACGGTAAAGTGCTTTCCTCTTCTCCATCCTAAAAGCAATATGACCATGACCAATATATATGAGCCTTGTTTCTTGGGTAAAAGAAGTAAAATGAAACCCTAAAGGAGTCTTTTGGACTTTAATTATTATCTCTGCTGCAATCACACTTAAGCACAATTTTTTTTTCTTTCCCAAGCTAGTAAGAATTACATATACGAATGGCCAAAGGCAAAACTGTAAGTGTCTAATTTAGTAGACAAGCTTAAATATATTAAAATAAAATACTGTAAAATAAAATAAAAATGAAAATGTGATCTTCCTATAATTGAAAGTGCTTAAATAATTGAAAGTTATAACCATCTTTTAAAGGTTCCATGTGAACGCAAGTCTACATGACAATTGATCAGGTTGAAGATGACCAGGTTGGGTCATCTCATGCCTAGTGATGCAATGTTGTAGCTTGGAATAAGAGAGGGGTTACACTATGCACTCTTTAAGAACAGATATACTAAAATCAAATAGAACATGAGAAATAAATTCAGAATAACTGTGATTCGTGCTACTGGGGCTTTATTAAAAGTGTACATCCAGCTAAAACTTTTTCCTTTAGTTCTGGATAGAGCGGAGAAAAATGAAAATCCCTGTCAGGTTTTTACTGCCCTTTGCTGGAAGGGTTTACCATCACTTCCTGCCTTGATAATGTTTTACCAGAAAGGAAAGCAAAATATCTGCAATATGGACATAAACAGCAATAAAAAGCTGGCTTGGGTTTCTGGACATCCGATACTTTAATATATAGAATCAATTTAATGCTGTCGGTGTAGTAGAGATTCAAGACGTACTTACACTAGGTGATCCATGAGTGAACATGGTTCACCCCACAGTCTGTTTGATTAGTATGATCAATCTATATCAATCTTGGGACACGGTTCAGCATACGTGACTTGGCCCACTTGAAGATGTGGGCTCAGGTACTGTTCAGTTGAACTATGGCATTATACAAATCTGTGTGAGGCAGAAGGGATTATGTAAGCATCCTTGCTTGGCAAAATGTGAGAGAAGGCCAGCATTGAAGTGGGTAGATGGTAAAGGCATTGTCATTACACCTGAACCTTCTCTTCCTGTATGATAAAGTTGTTGTCTGGAAAAACCTTTTTTAATGAGCACTGAAAACCCTGCCAAGGGTTCTAACCCTTCCCCATGCTATCTAAAAATAAGATTTTTGCTTTAAGATGAACTCTACCCCTTTTACCAGCCTGTATCCTCCACGGTTCCTTGCAATTAACAAGATGCCAAGGCCCTTGAGTCCACTCTTTCTTCACTGCAATCCACCATCCAAAAAGCAGGATGCACACCAAAAATATTCAACTTCAGCCAAGGTTAATTGCAATGGTAGCACACCGATCACTCCCAGGACTGCTGTGGGTGGAACATATTGGGGGCATGGCTTTGGGTGGGATTAGGTGATGTTCTGAAATTGCAATAAACCTAGGTTTGAATAAAACTGTTTCGGTGTAGAGCTTGGTATTTGGATGATAAAGTCTTGAAGGCTTGTCTGGACATTAGATCCAACTGCAAGGACATTGCAACCCTTAATGCCCCGTACACAAGATCAGATTTTCCAACAACAAATGTTGGATGTGAGCTTTTTGGTTGGAAGTCCAACCGTGTGTATGCTCCATCGATCATTTGTTGTCTGACTTTCCATCAACACATGTTGGTTAGTAGGTTCTCAAATTTTCCGCCAGCAAATCTTTGTTGTCGGACTCTCCGATCGTGTGTACACAAGTCCGTTGGACAAAAGTCCACGTATGCTCATAATCAAGTACTAGTGCTTGGTCTTGTAAAACTAGCGTTCATAATGGAGATATCACGTACGTCTTGTACGTCACTACATTGGTAATTGTTAGCCAACATTTGTGTGACCGTGTGTATGCAACACAAGTTGAAGCCAAAATCCTTCAAACAAAAATCCACGGTTTTGTTGTCGGAAAGTCTGATCGCGTATGCGGGGCATAAGAGTTTAACATGCCAACTGTAAAATATGAGGGCTGTATCAAAAGTCATGCAAAAGTGGACATAACCTTCTTACTAACTTACATAGACAATTTCCCAATTTTCACAACCTCACAAATTCTACAATTAGTCCTCTGTAGTATCTCTTTTTATTCTTCTTTTTCATTGCAGGTAAATCATGGATTCCAAGCAGAAGCAACGTACTATCATTGAGTTCATGATGAAGGAGGGGTGCAGGTTGTCCGACATACACAGAAGGCTATAGAATGTTTATGCAGATGACATTGAAAAGAGTCACCATAGACAAGACACTGCTATTGTTAAGGTGTCATCTCTGTAAATATTCTGTAGTCATTCTGTGGATGCCAAACAGCCTCCACCCCTCTTTCTTCAAGAACTCAATGACGGCACATTGATTCTGCTTGAAATCCATTATTTACCTGCAATGGAAATGAAGAGTTACTCTAGAGCAGGGGTCTCCAAACTACGGCCCTCCAGCTGTTGCAGAACTACACATTCCATGAGGCATTGTAAAACTCTGACATTCACAAACATGACTAAGCATGATGGGAATTGTAGTTCCTGAACAACTGGAGGGCCATAGTTTGGAGACTCCTGCTCTAGAGTAAGAGTTAAGGGCCTTACATGCAGGCTTAACATTCAGCCTGTGTGTACGGCAGTCGGTCTCACAGAAGCCAGACGAACATTCAGATTCTGTCAAAGGGGGATGACTAAAAAATGTCTAGCGATCGGCATCCGTTCAGTGCTCTCAGCCAATGGCGGACACCCCCCCGCCAGACTGGCGTGATCTGGCCGGGGGCATCACCCTGTCAGAACATAATAGATCAGCAAGGGAGATTGCCATACTAACATTGGATTGTTTGTACAGGATCTCCTCCCGAACTCTTCAGTTTTTTTACATTGAGCTCACTGGGCTGAATGAAAAAAAAAAACTGATGTAGTGTACCAAGCTTTACTCTACCATCATGCAAAATTTCAATGACCTATGTAAGTTAGTAAAAACGTAATATATCATCTTTTGCATTACTTTCAGTACAGCCTTCATTTAATAAATATTGACCTAAAAAAAAAAAAAAATTGCAACAGATTTAGAATTGTTGTGCTCTAAAACAAGGAAGCATAACCTTGATGGGTTAAAGAGCAGTTGGAGGTTGTAACTACATATGGCCCAAAAGAATGCCATGCTCAAGAGTCTCAACAGCTATCGAGTCTGATGATAAGTAACAGCTTTGGTGACATTTACACCACTTTGATGCTCTCTTAAAGGACTCCTGCATACATGCATTTGTAATAGAGCTGCTCAGATCAGCCACTTCCTAAGTGGAGGTCTCTCCTGTCATAGCTCAAACATTTGACGGACATGACTACTGTATTTGTGGTTTGTTTTGCCTAAAAAGTCCAAGCTCTCACTACCCAAATTCTTCTCATGACTCCGAAGGAGTTAAGCATCTGTTAAACATGACATTTCAAGGTGCATTTCATTCACAAGTTCTAAGTCTGGGTAGTCTCGGAAGGTTTGATATCAGTGTGAAACTCCCACTTTGTTTGCTCATTGAAAAGCAGATTCTAGAGGCTAATGGAAAAGCTGTTTTAAAGCATGGATCATTATTTATGCGCATGGCACTCTAGCTCTGTAGGTTATTGGGGGGGGGGGGGGTTGAATTGGTGACAACAACCATCTGGTACTATTCTAATTAAAAAATGAAATGAACAAGGAAGAGTCTTTGTCTTAATAATTTTTGCCTCCCTTGTGTCGTTCTGTTCCCCCCAATTTTTTTTTTCTAGCTGTCTAGGGGCCTTTTGTTCTGTCCTGTCTGTCCAATCGTTAGGAAACCGTCTTATCTCCATTCTCAGGTTGTCTGGTGTCTTTTGCTTTGGTTTGCACTTGCTGACCTTGCATAGAATATGTTCTCAGTTCCACTTCTGACACACCATTGTGTAGTATCTCTTTTGATTATGAATTTTGGTGCCGCAGGAAAAAGCAAGAAGAGGTCGTAGAAATTCCTGATATCTTTGTCCGACTTCAAAATTAACATTGAATACAGATTTGTATATTAAAAGAAAAATATTGGTGATTCGGAATGGTGAAAGTGACCTTTAATAAGTACCAGGAAGAGAAAAATGAAAATGGCAAGATATAGACTCATGAGTTGTCCACATTCCAGGAACGGCACCCATACAAATAATGGTATTCAGAGATAATAGATAATGGTTAAAGTGATACTAAAGTCTCGCTTTTTTTCTTAGTTAAAAATAACAAACATGTTATACTTCCCTCTTCTGTGCAGTGGTTTTGCACAGAGCAGCCCAAATCCTCCTCTTCTCGGGTCCCTCGCTGGCTCTCCTGGCCACTTCCTCATGTTGAGTGTCCTCACAGCAAGCAGCTTGCTATGGGGACACTTGAGCCATAGCTCCCTGTGTCCATTCACACATGGAGCTTTGGTTCAACCCCACCCCATCTCTCTCTCTTTATTGGCTAACTGACTTTAAATGACAACAGCGGGAGCCAATGGCACTGCTGTTGTGTCTCAGCAAATCAGGAGAAAGAGGACGGCCGAGGCACTCATTCTCATCACAGGATGAAGAGGGGTCTCAGGTAAATATTAGGTGGCCTGAAGAGGGCTGCTGCACACAGAAGTTTTTTTTTATCTCAATGCATAAAATGCATTAAGATATAAAACCTTCTGCATTTACAACCACTTTATGGTTTATGTAGGGCAGTAAAAGCCAAAGGTTGGGCCAGGCTTTTTACTGCCTCCCCGATCACTACTCCCTTTAGCTGCAGAGGCAGCGGCCTGGGGCATACACCTGCCACCTGGCACAGGCACGATGCTTTGCAGCCTTGGCAGAAATGTTACTTCCTGTTGCTTTCAGCAGGCATAGTGCCCCCCCAACACGACCCATAAAAGTGAATGGGGGTCATTCTACAAGTGTTGAGCGGCTGCAAGCAATGCATGCAGTTGCAGAATGCCAGTGCAGGGTTCAAGGTGTTAAAGCGGCCAGTTAGGGGGCTATATAACGCCTCCCCACCACCTGTCAAAATGCTCTCTGAAGAGCGATATGAATGCAGAGAGAGCAAAGCTCATGCAAAAAAACCCTAATAATTAAAAATGATCTTCCAGCTTTCCAATTGACTTTAAGGGGTTCTTCACTATCGGTTGCGGTATAGTACAACACTGTGGTTGAGCTGCATTTTTGCTGCCCCCCCCCCCCCAACTGCTACCTCTTTAGCTGCAGAGGAAGTGGCCAGGGGTGCACACATGTATTGCCCCAATGGTCTGCTTCATGGCTGGGGTAGGAATGATACCCCCTGTTGCTTTTACTACCCCCACCCAACCACTCTAACTGCATTCAAATGAATAGGGCTGCTGTGCAAACGTGTACAACCCATGTGTCGTGCTAGTGCAGGGTTCAAGGAGTTAAAGCAGATGCTTAGGAGGCAATACGACGCCTCTTTACTGCCTGATGCAGATCACTTTTCAGAGACCAGAGCAAGTGTGAATGAGCCCTAAATCAGCAGGTACTTCCAGAATTCCATGTTTATTTTGTAGCACTTCTACATTTACTTGCTCTGACTCAAACCCTTTTAATTAGCTTTGCTTTTTTTTAATGAAGCATATGTGGCTCTGATGCAACTGAGAAAACAGATCAGTGCTTCTCCCCTTCTGGAGAAAACACTTCATATATGGAACACTCTACTTAACAGGGTTTATTTTTGCATAATGTATGTTAATACGGCATGTCATATCTAACATATGTTCCAAAGCCAGGGGATTTCAGGCTGCTTGTTGGTGCTCATATAGAATTTTTCACCACCTTGCCTGCCAGCCAAGTTACAATATGAATTAATTATACTAAGGGACACCAATTATTTATGATAGGGACTGTGGGCGGCGGCACAGAGTTGCTGTAAGCAACATAAGGATCATCTGTTGCAAGCTCCAGCATAGTTTTTTTTTTTTTTTTAAAGCCGTCTGAATAACAATAAAATTTGTCTTTTCCACTTGAAAGAAAATGATAATTTTATTAAAATAAGTTGCCCTATGTGTAATTATTGTAATATTTACTGGAATGTCATTTGGAAAATAATAACATAGAATGGAAAAAAAAAGAACATCACAAATTTTGCTTCATAAAGTCAGCTAGAGGTATAACTTGAGGCAGAAAAGAGTTAAATACTAAAAATATTCTGTTTAATATAGCCATTAACATAGCATAGCACACGTTAGTCCTTGGTCATGGCTCCGAAACGCGTTGGCTGTTTTACAGCTCTGTACATGAATTTAATAAAGGAGTACTATTTTGGGTGTCATCCTGAGTGCCGACCATCCCTTTCCTTATTCTGGTATGTTGGAGGTGTCAGCGGCCTCAAGGTCTGAGCACCGGGCGGTAGCTTTTATGTGGGAAGGTTGCAGCACCTATACACTTGTTTTCCTTGGATATCAAATATCAGCCTCATGCGGAAACGTGTTGATGGGGAATCCAGAAATGAAGCATTGTCATACATCATCAGATAAAAATTGTGATTTTGTGACAATTACAGGGGGAAGGCATCTAGTCCTGGTTTTGTTACCAGCTGCAGAATATGGGATGAAGATAGCTGCAGGGTATGGAAAGTGGGCAGAGGACTTTGAATTTCCACTATGACAGCCAGCACCAGAAAAAGGGACACTGCATTAAATATAAGGCCTCATGTTCACTGCTGCTGGTAAAAAGCAGGTGGCTCCTTTTTTCAGCTGCCGCTGAACTCATCCAATGTTATCCTATGTGTACATGTACACAGGTTCATTTAATGTCATTTTTAGGCAGTTGAGTTTAGAGGCCTTTTTTAGAAAGCAAAAAAATGAGTTCAGACGCTGAGTTTAGAGGCATTTCAAGCGCCAAATGCTTCTAAACACAGCTAAGCGCGGCTAAACGCGGCTAAGCGCGGTAAATCGCATTTAGCAGCATTTCATTTACAGGGGCTTTTCATTTTTGGGAGTGGGTACCTGGTTTTGATAGGTACCTGCTCCCACTTCTGGCTTAGTTTATCGTGGTGAAGTGAGCCGGAAGTTCGCCTCCCCCCCTCCTGACCCCCGTTCCCATTCACATAGCACGGCACAATTCGCACATGCACAATAGGAAACCGACTGGGAAGCTGCAAGGCTTTACTGCCGGCAAGATGGCGGCTCCAGCACCTGAGAGCTGATTCAAGAATCAGCTCGGTGAAGAAACCGCTGGATGCCTGGAAAGGTAAGTGCCCTAATAGTAAAAGTCAGCAGCTACAGTATTTGTAGCTGCTGACTTTGAATTTTTGGAGGGGGGGGGGTACTCTGCTTTACCTATGGCTTGTTTTACATCTACATGTGCAATCAAGCATGTATCTGCACTTTTCCACATATTCCCACATGTCATGCGTAGGGCAACCCTTTTGTTTTAATGAGCTGCCGTATGCGTGAGAAATATGGAAAGGTCCCAGACTCTTTTCCAAAAATGCACCAGACCAAATCACCATGCCGTTAGGTGTACCTGGCAGGACGGCACGTTTCCAGATGGCAACAATTAATGGCACCACCATACATCTACCAAATGGCAGTGTATTTCTCTGTGTGTCAGGAAAGTGCACAATTTTGCACACGTTCCCGACATGTGAAGGTCCCAACCCAGGCAAAATGTAATCTTTAAAAATTCCACACAATGGGGTTCATTTCTGTGTTGGCTGGTCCTCGTTTTTTTTTTTTGGGGGGGGGGGGGGATGCAAACAAACTGAAAAATTCTTAAAAATACTGAAAAAAAAACTCATCAATTTGCAGCCTCACTGTGCCCACCAAATGCAGCCAATGTGCGAATCAAATGCAGCCACTGTGCCATCAATTGCAGCCACTGTGCCTATCAAATGAAGCCACTGTGCCCATCAAATGCAGCCACTGTGCCCATCAATTGCAGAAACTATGCCCATCAAATGCAGCCAATGTGCCCATCAAATGCAGCCACTGTGCCATCAATTGCAGCCACTGTGCCCATCAAATGCAGCCACTGTGCCCATCAATTTCAGAAACTGACCATCAAATGCAGCCACTGTGCTCATCAAATGCAGCCACTGTGCCATCAATTGCAGCCACTGTGCCCATCAAATGAAGCCACTGTGCCATCAATTGCAGCCACTGTACCCATCAAATGAAGCCACTGTGCCATAAATTGCAACCACTGTGCCCATCAAATGAAGCCACTGCTCCCAACAAATGCAGCCACTGTGCCCATTAAATGCAGACACTGTGCCAGCAATTGCTCCAGAGCTTATCAGAAGCTCTACTGACTTCCCTCATCCAATCCATATGCAAGCAAAAATGCTGTTTTTTATATTATTTTCCTTGCACGTAATTGGGTATTCTTTGCAAAGTGAAGCTTTACCTCATTTACTAAACTCTGAGGCAACTGCACTTGCATAGGGCAACTGCACAATCTATTTGCCTTTAGTAAATCAACCCCGATGTTTTCACATTTTGTGGTTATCTTGACTCTTCTGTGGACATTTAAAAATAAAGCTAGTAGGCCGTACAATTCCATTATGTGGCCCCTTTTCAGCACCAGACCTTACTTGCACGCAGGCGCCAATGTGGCTGCTTCAGCTGCTAACTCACTAAGGCACGACGTCTACCAGCGAAACCTCCATAAACTCATCTGTGACATCATTTGGCTGGATGATCTATTGACATTTGGTCATTAGCAATTACTACACCGAGCCTACCATGGTTAAATGTCACTTCTTCATTGTGAGTGCGTGTAATGACTGTAGACGTGCTGTAGAAGCAGATACGCTGTATGTTTCAAGCGGGGGAAAGTGATATCCCTAGCAACAAACTTATTAGCTATTAAGAGACACAAAATTCTCCACTGAATAAAGACAAAGAAGATTTAAAAAAGACAAAATCCACAAGTCACGCATCCAGGCAGTATCCATTTATAGGCAGTTTGATATGGTGCAGCTCGTGCTGCAAGTCAGACCAATGGTAGATAATCCTAAAGGAGATACAATACCCATAAATATTACCTGGCCTGTAAGTTCACATACTAAGGAAATAGGTGTTGAAAAATTATAGGGAATTGTACCATATTTTCTACAAATATTAAAGTAGTAGTAAGCCGCAGCAGTTAAAAAAAAATAAAGCCCCCGTAAGGCAATTGCATAGTGTGCTAGTATGCGTCACATTATGAAATATTTACCTTAGAAACCAAGCCTTGCAGTGGTGTGCTGTCACATTTCCCGGTCCTTCTTCCAGGTTGGCAGGCTCTGACGGTGTGAGTGACGTCACTCCCACGTATGCGTGCGTGAGCCCTCGGTTCTGGCACGACACTGAATGACCTTCAGAGCCACAAGCCAGATAGCAAGGATAACTTGCTACAAATTCTGTGGCAGTGTTGAATTGTAAGTCTGTTAACTTACCGCACATTTTCACTGGCAAGTTGTAGACTTGCAGAGCACTTGAAGGTCAAATTCTAGTCAACACTTTTCCAATTTGTAGCAAATGTGCATGGAAAGTCTCTAGCAAGAGCAAAGTTGCAGTGGTGAGTCTACAGCAAGAGCTCTGCAAGTCTACAGGATGAAAATTCAGCCACAGTGACCCCTGTGGTGGGATGACTATTGCACAACATAACTGAACCAGAACTGAACCAGAACATTTTGGTTCGGGGTTCCCCTTAATATTCATACCAGACCCAAAGGGCCTGGTAATGGACTGTGGGGGAATCCCATGCGTTTTTTTTCAATTACTTTTATGTGTATTGCCGGGACCAACAATTCATTATAGCCGCGGGTACTTTTAAATGACTTTTTTTCCTTTAGAAATATCATTTTGCTCTCGGACTGTTCTAAACACAGGAAACATGAGCCACTTTACAGGCATACTATAGACAACCCTCCCATGTACGAAATTTAAAGGAATATTTCATTTTTATTGTTTCACTTTAAGTATTATTAAAATTACTGCTCCTGAAAAAACGGACTTTTTTTGCATTGATCCATGTCCCCTGGGGCAGGACCCGGGTCCCCAAACACTTTTTATGACAATAACTTGTATATAAGCCTTTAAAATTAAAATTTAAAATGAGCACTTTTGATTTTTCATGTTAGTGTCCCATAGACTTTAATGGTGTTGCGTGTTCAAACAAATTTTTTGCCTGTTCGCATGTTCTGTTGCAAACCAAACCAGGGGGGGGGGGGGGGTTCGGCTCACCCCTAATGATTTCTAAGGTTAATCCTTAGATTTTTATATAAAAGGTGGATTGAGTCACATAATGAGATCTCAGTACATGCATTTTCACCTAACCTTCCAGCTTCTCTTTCCAGCCACATTACAGGAAGTCAGCAGAAATCGTGAAACATCACGACATAAACTGCAAAGATAGATACACCAGCCAGTAACTTGCTGGGAACAGCTCACGCTGATATCAGAAACCTGTGGCACGTTCACCACGTTGACCTCTATTCATAATCAAAACACCACTTTTACGTGGACTGATCCTTTAAGAATAAACGCCATCCTTGTTGCTATGCATACAAAGCCAAGGCTTAAGCACAAAAACTCAATCTTTCACACGAAGTGAACACTTTCTTTTATCTCTATTGGGATAATAATGAAAAGTGTTTTTTTTTTTTCCTGAGCGTCTATTTTCTTTCTATTTGATCAACAATGGCAGCTGTTCATTTTCTGGCCGAGCGAGTCCTGAAGACGGCAGTTACCTTGCCGGTGATGAATGCTGCATGACGCTTGACTGTCTCCATCTTCAATACTTCACTTTTTTTTTACTGACAAGAAAAGCTTTAGAGCCTCTATGGGCCTGCTAATAATATTTCATGGGATTGATTATTTATTGTGTTTCTAAAAAAGCTCAAAGGAACCTCTGTCTAATAAAGAGATCAGCTTTGCTGATGGAGTTGGAGGAGATGAAAAAAATAAATAAATACATGTATATTGCCTTCATACATCAAAACAGGCAAAGCATTTATTTAAAAGGCTGGCTGGATAAAAGTATTATCACAATAATGTTTCGTTAAAGAGCTTTTTTAGTTTCTACCATGTAATGCAAATATTGTTAACTGAACAATACTGTAAGTATACATTTATAATCGATGTGATGTAGCCTTGCTCTTTCTGATGAACGTCATTAGGTGGGCACCAAAATTAAAGGGTATATAATGAGGAGCTCCTCTTATTTGCTCCTCTTTGGTCTATTTTATATACCAGTGGCTTCCAAACTCTGGCCCATGGCCCAGATGCAGCCCTTTGCTTGCCTATGTCCTGGGGGCACTATTACTCCCACTGCCCACGAGGCACTATTCCTTTCATTGATACCAACAATGTGACATTATTCCTTCAACTGACACCAACAATGTGACACCATTCATCCCACTGACAATAATGGGGCATGATTCTGACCAATGACACCAAGGATGTGGCACTATTCCTCCCACTGATACCAACAATGTGACATCATTCCTTCAACTGACACCAAAAATGTAACATCAGTCATTCAACTGACACCAACAACGTGACATTATTCCTTCCACTGACACCAATGATGGGGCATGATTCTGCCCAATGACACCAAGGATGTGGCGCTATATCTTCCATTGATACCAGCAATGTGACATTATTCCTTCTATTGATAGCAACAATGTGACATTACTCCTTCCATTAATGCTAACAATGTGACATCATTCCTTCAGCTGACACAGACAATATGACACAATTTATTCCACTGACACCAATGATGGGGCAGGATTCTACCCAATGGCACCAAGTATGTGGCACTATTCCTCCCACTGATACCAAAAATTTGACATTATTCCTTCTATTGATAGCAACAATGTGACATTACTCGTTCCATTAATACCAACAATGTGACACCATTCCTCCCACTGACACCAACAATGTGACACCATTCCTCCCAATGACACCAATGATGGAGCATTATTCTGCCCAATGACACCACGGATGTGGCACTAGTCCTTCTACTGATACCAACAATGGTGAACTATTCCTCCCAATGAGACCAACAATGGGGCACAACTCCGCTTTCTACAGACCATGGAGTACACTCAGCACAGAAACGTCAGACACCCACAAAGGAATATGTCTGGTGTGCAGGCATTAAATCCCATGCTCTTTGCTGCTGTACATATTCATTATGGGCAGTAAGAGGTTAAGATAATTTGGGTGAATATTAGCAGCTGCTTTAGAAGCAGTTGCAGCATTTGCTTTTTTTACATTAGTGGCTCATTAATTGATTTAACTTGTTCCCTAGAACTGATGTTTGATGGCCCCTCTACAACTGGTCAGTCTGGTTTGCACCGTAATATTCATTGCATTGAAGCAGCCCATTCGTTTAGAGTGGAATGCCAACATGTGCCAGTGGAAGGAAAACTGGACCTGCACCACAACACACAGCATGGACATTGTAGTGCACTTCAGTGCATGTCTGTAGGCACCTACTATACTTGTGTATTAGATTGTCATTCTAAATTGAACAATTATGTGTTTGAAGGTGCTTCCTAAATACAGAGCACCATTTATGGTGGCAACACAATAGTATGAAGCCAGCCTTAATGTTATCAATACGGGCACTCTGATTCCTACTGTAATAAAGTATATTGCATTTGTAATGTCTACCCTCAAGTTGTAAATCACTGCATAAACTGTTGGCACTATATAAATACTGTATAATAAAAATAGTAATAATAATAATATGAAAGAAAGACAAATCATAAGGTTCTGTAGTTGGGATTTTGACACCAATATCTTTCTGTGCTTGGTGCATTTGGTGTTTCTGGCACAGGATGAAGTATTACCCGACCTATCTGCTAAAGTGAGAGTATACTCAAAATACAAAGATTTTTACCTATAATAAGGCTTACCTCTAGGTACTGTAAATATCTCCTAAATGTGCACCATTTAGGAGATATTTACTGTAGATGCAGCCAGTGATGTCATAGTAGCACATTGCACATAGTAGCTCAGATCCTCCTCTTCTCGGGTCTCTCTTCAGCGCTCCTGGCCCCTCCCTCCTGCCTCCTGCCCCCACAGCAAGCAGCTTGCTGTAGGGGCACCTCCATTCAGACACGGAGCTGTGGCTCGGCCTCGCTCCTTCTCTCTTCCCCATTGGCTCACTGACTTTGATTGACAGCAACGTGAACCAATTGCACCTGCTGCTGCCTCAGCCAAGGAGGGGGGAGATTCCTGGGCATCCAAGGTTCTCGCGCAACATTGCTGGATTGAGATGGGGCTAAGGTAAGTATTGGGGGGCTGATGCGCTCCTGGCCCCTCCCTCCTGCCTCCTGCCCCCATAGCAAGCAGCTTGCTGTAGGGGCACCTCCATTCAGACACGGAGCTGCGGCTCGGCCTCGCCCCTTCTCTCTTCTCATTGGCTCACTGACTTTGATTGACAGCAACGTGAACCAATTGCACCTGCTGCTGCCTCAGCCAAGGAGGGGGGAGATTCCTGGGCATCCAAGGTTCTCGCACAACATTGCTGGATTGAGATGGGGCTAAGGTAAGTATTGGGGGGCTGATGCGCTCCTGGCCCCTCCCTCCTGCCTCCTGCCCCCATAGCAAGCAGCTTGCTGTAGGGGCACCTCCATTCAGACACGGAGCTGCGGCTCGGCCTCGCCCCTTCTCTCTTCTCATTGGCTCACTGACATTGATTGACAGCAACGTGAACCAATTGCACCTGCTGCTGCCTCAGCCAAGGAGGGGGGAAACTCCTGGGCATCCAAGGTTCTCGCGCAACATTGCTGGATTGAGATGGGGCTAAGGTAAGTATTGGGGGGCTGAGGGGGGCTGATGCATAGAATGCATTAAGATTAAAAAAACCTTTGCCTTTCGAAACACTTTAAAAGCAATGTGCTTCATATAATGAACATATACAAATACATAAATAATAATCCATATTTTTAAATTCAAAATAATTTTATATTAGGAAAATAACAAATGTTATAATGTTACAAATGTTATAGTTTTTTTTATAATTTCTCACTTCTTTTCTTTAATACAAAGTATAACACACCCAAAAAACTGCAGAAAATAAATAAAAGATTTCCCTATTGATTGAATTTTAGGAAAGTGTCACTTCTTATGTCTGTACTAACAGATCAGCATGGCTGCTATAAAGCAGAGTAGGGCACATTAATTCGGCTACGTGTCGAGTTGATGAATGGACAGGTATAAAATGATTAACCTGAGGTCATTTTTCTGATTTGTAGTTTTAGCAGCATGGAGTAGGTCGTCTCCACAGTGGTTGTGTTTAACAATGCAGGGATAACTTTCCAAATCTCACCTAGAGAACAATGATTTCGAAGTAGTTAGATGTTATTTAAGAGTAATGTTTAACCGTAGGAACAGAGATGAGTGAAGTTCTTTTGTTCTAATCCAATTCTGTGATCTATTATTTTGTTTTTTAAACTTTGTTGAAAGTTAAAAATTCAACCCCTCCTGTATAATGTAACCTTGGCTTATCAGAGATATGTGTTGGTATCCCCATGCCAAGGGGCAAATACTGGAGCCTCTTTATATGCTGAAAACAGCTCATATCCTGCCAACCTCATCATCATTTTTTAAGAGAGCAGCTGTGAAAAATGGGGCTACTCAATTTAAAAGCCTGCTATTGGTGCCATAGAAGAAGACGTACATACAACTTACCAGCACCTACGTAAGGCAAATAAGTGACAATTTATTTTTTCAGTAAAACCACATCATTTTCAATTCACAAAATGAATAATAATAATAATAATAATAATAATAATAAAAACAGAAGACACTAATAAAAAAAAGATAACGAACAAAAATAAGTAAAAATAAAAAAATACCCAGATGGGCCTACAACCCCCCTTTTTAATTAATTAATTCATTTAATACTCTGGAGTCCCCAATTGCTCAAAACTATATAGACCAAAACCAAAAAACGTGAAACCACATTAAAGGGTTTTTGTAAACCCTCAAGGTTTTTCACCTTAATGCATTCTATGCATTAAGATGAAAAACTTTCAGTAGTACAGCAGCCCCCCAGAGCCCCCCTTTTACTTACCTGAAGCCGATATTTCCAGCGACGAGAACAAGCCCAGCAGCTCCAGCCAGTTTAGGTCCTCATTGGATAGATTTATAGCATAAGCAGCCATTGGCTCCTGCTGCTGCAATCAAATCCATTGACACGGGGGCGAGGCCGAGTCCTGCTGTCTGTGTCAATAGAGAATGCCCACATGGGTGCCCCTTGGAATGCGGCTCACCGAGGGGACACTTGATGCGGGGAGGAGCCAGGAGCGCTGCTGGGACACCCCAGAAGTGGAGGATTAGGGCCACTCTGTGCAAGGCCGTTACACAGAGGAGGTAAGTATAAGGCCGCGTACACACGGGCGGACTGTCCGCCCAACTCGGTTCGTCAAACAGTTTGACAAACAGTCCGTTCAAAATTAGCATGAACGGACTTGACCACACACGACGAACGAACAGTCCGCTGAAACCTTGCGCGATGACGTGAACGGCACGTACGACGGGACTCGAAAAACGACGTCCTATACACTGCAATGCAACCTTCAGCGTGTAAATCCTTTCTGAGCATGCGCGGAACTTAGTTTGACGAACAAGCCTACACACGAGCGGACTGTCCGCTCAAACCAAGTTTCAGCGGACAGTCTTACGGAAATTCCGAAAAACTTTGTTCGTCAGACTGTCCGCTGAAACTGTCCGCTGAAGCCCACACACGAGCGGACTGTCCGCTGAAACACTGTTCAGCGGATAAAGTTGGGCGAACAGTCCGCCCGTGTGTACGCGGCCTAACATGTTTATCAGTAAAAAAACAACAACTTTACAACCCATTTAAATGGATTACTGTGAAGGACCCAACCATAATCACTAAATGTTTTAGACATTATTAGGCTGGCAATTAGCTATAGTTTGATAAAAAAAAAAATCCCTTGGTGTTTTTATTAGGTTCTCTGTGGTAGTTCATTTAGTGGTGGTTTGACATTTTTTGGTTTTGGTCTATATAATTTTGAGTCACTGGGGACTACAGAGTATTAAATACATAAATAAAAAAATAGGTTTGTAGGTCCTTCTGGGTATTTTTTAATGAGTGTACCGTATATACTCGAGTATAGGCCGACCCGAATATAAGCCGAGGTCCCCAATTTACCCCCAAAAAACTGGAAAAAATTATTGACTCGTGTATAAGCCGAGGGTGAGACATGCCTGTCCATCCCTGTGTGTCGTCCATCCCTGTGTGTGTCCATGCATCCGTGTGTGTGTGTGTCCATGCATCCGTGTGTGTGTGTGTGTGTCCATGCATCCGTGTGTGTGTGTGTGTGTGTGTGTGTGTGTGTGTCCATGCATCCGTGTGTGTCCATCCATCCCTGTGTGTGCATGCATCCGTGTGTGTGTGTGTGTGTGTGTGTGTGTGTGTGTCCGTGCAGCCTACCTGTGTCCAGCCTGCCTGTGTCCGTCCAGCCTGTGTCCGTCCAGCCTGTGTCCGTCCCGGCCTGCGTCCCGTCCCGGCCTGCGTCCCGTCCCGGCCTGCGTCCCGTCCCGGCCTGCGTCCCGGCCTGCGTCCCGTCCCGGCCTGCGTCCCGGCCCGTCCCGCAGCTCTTCGTCGGTGGCCATTCTAGGATTCAAAAGCCGCGCCTCCGTCGGTGATAGGCGGAACACTCAATTTCCCACTGACTGCTGGGAAATTGAGTGTTCCGCCTATCGGATGTCCGTGATAGGCGGAACACTCAATTTCCCAGCAGTCAGTGGTCCGCCTATCATGGACGTCCGCTCATCCTCATACTACGGACGAGGATGAGAGGACGTCCGTGATAGGCGGAACACAGACTGCTGGGAAATTCAGTGTTCCGCCTATCACAGGCGAAGGCGGAGACGGAGGCGCGGCCTTTGAATCCTAGAATGGCCGCTGTCTGTCTGCTCGACACGCTGATCGGGCAGACAGACAGCGATGACTCGAGTATAAGCCGAGGGGGGCACTTTCAGCCTCAAAAAAGAGGCTGAAAATCTCGGCTTATACTCGAGTATATACGGTAATTAAAAAAAAGATGTTTTGCAGTGGATCTTCAACCTCTGGTCTCCCCAAATCTAACATTGATTCAGAAAATCACACAAATACAAAATAGTAACTGGATTTTGGGCTTCTAGATGATTTCTTTGGTCCTGTTCTCACACTGGTTTATCGGTAAAACTCCAGCTAAATCTTTTCTTTTTTCTTATTTGGGTAGAGTGGTAAGAGTTATGCAGGCCATACATGAGTCGAATTTTGAACAAATTTCTATTTTGATTCAAAAATCTGAAATTTCATGCATTTTGTGATTCGATGGGGCCACCATTGATTTCGAAATTCGACCAACCAAGCCTTCAATTTCACCTCATGTTGCTATTGAAAAGAATTTTCATGGCTGGGCATCTTTTTTTCTTTCCGGGAATTTTCTTTTCTTACACTCATGCACATTTCTTTTTTGATTATATTTCTCGCATAATTCTCCCATCATTGATTAGAAAATCGTTTTTTTTTTTCAAAAAATTCCCAACATACTCACATTCGTTGGCCCACTAATGGTACAAAATTCGAACGAAAATTCTTTTTACAATTTTTGTTTTTGCTGTCTGTTTCCACGCCAGGGTAATGTTCTCGCATTTCCTGTCTAGAAAGACAATGGGAAATAAGTGGAACTATCTTCAAAATTATACAAAATCCCAGTTTTAGATAGTTATCATCAGAACAAGTATTCAAATTAAAACTATATTTTTTCTATAATCTTAAAATAGTGGCTTCCTCCACAATTGCTCCCCTGGTAACAGTGGTCACTGGGGACGATAAGAGAGAGTATAACTCACAGATAGAAAAAGTCTTAGCCCCTCTACACACGGTCGGATATTTCCACAACCAAATCCGTCGGATTTTGCCCGTCGGATTTTGTCCGTCGGATCTTGTCCGAAACTGTTGCATACACACAGTCGGACAAAGTTGGCGAAAAATCCAATCTTTCAGAACGTGATGACGTAATTTCGTTACGATGGGACTACATTCAGGCTAGTAGCCAATAGCTTTGATGTAGGAATTTGATCTGAGCATGCGTGGCACTTGGTCCGATCAAAATTCTCTACACATGATCGGAGTATGTCCGATCGGCCCAGTTGGTCAGGAAATATTTCCAACATGTTTGAAAATTGGGTCCGACGGATATTCCGATGCATACCACACACAGTCGGATTATCCGACGACATAGTCCGATAGGACACATTCCGACAGATTCTCCGACCGTGTGTACAAGGGCTTAGAGGTTCTAACCCTTCTTTGCTTTATCCAAAACTAGAAATCTAGAATTGAAAATAACAGAGTTTTTATCTGCTTATGCCAAAAAGTTCACTACTATGGTAAATTAGAAACAGTGTTAATTAGAGTCTTTGAAGAGCAAATATAATTGTGCGTGTTATACTAACTCTAGTACTATTGAATTGCAAAATTTAGTCAATGTTTCATTACTTCCAAAAGTTCCCTTTTGAAATCCTACCTTCGTGTCAGGACGTATCTTTGCTAATGTCTATTGAAAAGTGTTTCCGATCTTTCTATGCAGTAGCGTGCGTGCTGCTAATTTATACATGATAATGGGGGCTTTTATGTTCTCTTTAATTTTCTAGAACAATGAATTAGAAGCTTTAGGCAAATTTATCACCCATACTACATGGTTTTGTAGTCTTGAATTCCACACATTTGTTAATGAATGGTCCTGTAAATTCACAGGGCAGTCTATGATCGAGAGCATGTTATCTCACACACCAAACTGACACCTGCTCATTCAGATTAGGTTTCTGGAAGCTTAATAGCTGTTTAAATACCCAAAAGGGATAGAGAGACAAGGTGTCAGTTCGTACAAAGGACATTAATTCATACTTTTTTTCGGAAGAGAATTAAGCCTGGACCCTCTAGGGAAAATATCCAATGCTTTACTTTCTAATGTTATTGTTGATTCTAATTAAGATATATTTGTGCATCAAATTTGTACTCTGTGTCTTTATACTGTGCCAAAAATGGCAGCTTGAAATGGAACATAACTGCTTTGCCAAACAAAGACAGTATGCTACTCATACAGTTATTAGACACTTGAGTATTGCACCATGTATAAGATGGAAGAGACCACCAAATCCCACGATTATTCCACTGGTGGATGGTGCTTTTAATTTAAATTGATATGTTAGTTAACATATCAGTATAATAACTGGGTCTTGGTGGGATAGACTGGAATTTTTTATTTTCTCATAGACCTTGAGGTGAGTTGCTTACAGTATATTGCTCATATTTGACAACGTTTTTTGTAAACAGACTATTATATTGAGGAAAGAAAAGGCTAAAGCCCCTGTTAAGTTTTTTATTTTTTGAAAAAATTTCCATCATAGCTTTATAAACAAAATTGTTAAAACAGTCGTATTAAGAAACAGAAATAGCTGTGTTACTAGAAATCTTAAAGATGTGTTTATATAGACTTGAGTTCTGAATGGCATTAGAAGGAGAGTTCAGTACCCTGCTGCCAGGTTGGAGGGAATGACATTTTAAGGCCTTGCTAATTTAATCTGTATGAGGTTGGATGGAGATAAGTTTTGAGAACTCACTAGAATGGTCTGTAAATGTTTAAGGAGAATGAGGTTTTAGCACCTCGCTGGGATGGTCTTTGTAGGTTTGGGGGGGGGGGGGGGTGTTAGAACTTGGCTGTAATGGTCTCTATGAGGTGGGGGTGAGTGAAATTTTAGGACCTCTTCAGAATGTTCTGTGCAGGTTTAGAGGTAGTGAAGTTTAGTTCCTCTTTGAAATTATCTGTGTGGGGTTGAGGAAAGTAAACTCTCATGGTTTGGTGGGTTGAAGTTTTAGGACATTGTTGAATGCTATGTGTGGGTTGGGGGGGTCAAAGGTTTGGGACTTTACTGGTCTTATCTGTATGAGGTTGCAGTGAATTCATTTTTAGGATCTCGTATGAATAATCGGTGCAAGTTTGGAGAGAGTGATGTTTTAGGAACTCGCTGGAATAGTCTGTGCACAGTTTGGTGGCTTGAAGATTTCAGACCTCACTGGAACGGTATTTGTATGTTTGAGAGGAATGGAGTTTTGAGACGTTGCCTATTTGGTCTGTGTGAGGTTGGAGTGAGAGAAGTTTTAGGACCCCACCAGAATGTTCTGTGCAAAGTTGGAGAAAGTGAAGTTTTAAGATTTACTGAAATGGTCTTTGTGGGGTTGATTGGAGTTAAGTCCTAGGACATCATGGCTTGGTGGAGTAAAGTCTTAGGACCTCACTGGAATAGTGTGTGCAGGTTTGAGTGGTGGTGAAGTTTTGAGACTGTTGGACTGGTCTGCATGAGGTTATGGTGAGTAATGTTTTAGGACCTCACTAGAATGTTCTGTGCAAGCGTGAAGGAAGTGAAATTTTAGGTCCTTGTCCAAGTGGTCTTGGTAGGGTTGACGGGACTGAAGTCCAGAGACCTCACTAAAATCATCTGTGCAGGGTTCAGTGTAATGAATTTGTAGGACTTCACAGAAATGTTTTGTGCTTGTTTGAAGGGCGTGAAGTTTTATTTGATTCTAAATACATTGAGGATAGGGATAATTCTGTCAATGTAGTTTGTTGTTGGGAAGATAAAAGGTTAATAGGGGGCACCACAGTAATGAAACATTAATAAAAAAAAAGTTTATTAGCATGATTCGTAAGACATGAAATCAAATTATTCCTTCCTGTCTGAAATATTTAAATTCAGCAAAATAGAGATGATTTATCACAGGGCACAGAGCAGATACCTTGCAGATCTGTCTTCCATGTTGACGAGGATAAATATATGCATCACTTGACAATTAGTTCAATTTTCTCCATAATGAGCATTGCTATCAGCCACTTGCATTAATAATCTGATACATGGTTCACTATACTTAATGACAGTGAATTATACAGAAATAAGTTATGTTAAACATGTATCCATAAAAACACCTTTATTGCTTGTTTAATCCAACAGAGCTTATGTTACCCACTTAAAAGTGATTGTGCTATCAAAATATGATGCCACTCTCTATAGATTCCTAATTATTTATTTGTGGACTGGAGATTAGTGATTTGATTACTAGTTTCTTTAAAAATTTGTGTTTACGAAGCTTACCTGATTGACCAATCACTGGTTTTTGTTGTCACTGGATTAGCTGCCATCATTGCGGTGAAACACAGTTCTATGGAAGGTTATGGTCAGGTACTATATAGAAACACTTTGTTACCAGGAAGATGTTCATATGTCATCTTCTCATGGGTTTGCCCCTTTACTTATGTATAACAAAAGCAGCCAATCCCAGACTAAGCCATTATACGTTAAAGGTGAACCCTCTAAAATAACTGAAATCTAAAAAAATTGTTGGGGTATGAGACTATTTATGCATATTAATGGTTTACATATTTAGTAAGTTGATCTCTACTTAAAAAAAAAAATGGGGTATAGATTTATTAGAATGGGTGTGGTGTTGATGTAGATTTCTTTGAATGAATGTGGTGTTGGTTAATAAAAGGCATGGATTTTTAAATGGTCTTTAACATTTTCAAATTTATGATTTTACCTTTTTGAGAAGTAAAGAAGAAAAGCAGCAACATATACACATAAATACGGTGTGACAGAATGTATTGCAATGACCGCCATTTTATTCTCTAGGGTGTTAGAAAAAGATATATAATGTTTGGGGGTTCTTGAAAAAAAAAAAGCTCTTTTTAACTTGTAAACACCAAATCTCAGAAAGAGGCTTGGTCCTTAAGTGGTTAATTTATCTTTACAAATCCAATTGTGAGAAAAAGTAGAAGGAGGTGGGTAAAGTTTACGGTGGGGAGGAGAATTAATCCAGAGACCATCTTTAAAATCATGCAGCTGGTGATTGTATGGGATCAAACAGGGGACAAATAATGTGGTAGGTCTTCCGTGGAATAGTTGAGCAATTATATATGGATTTATGTTTGCAGGAAGGGTAGGAATTGTATGCAACTGGTACTTTCTTGGGGTAGAACAAAACAAGGTTCTTGCTTCAATCTCTTCATATGCATCCAATTAGTATGGACAACAAGATCAGTGCAGGCATGCAACATCTGTTCATACTACCTAAAGTACTTTCAGGCATGAGGGGACTGTAGCTAATTGCAGGTTGCATTTTTGGCTCTGGGTTTGGCAACAGCTCTGATTGCCCACCAAACGTTCCCCTAAAATATAAAACGGATGTCTCAAAAATGGACTACTCAGTATAAAAAAGGCTCCACACCACCACAGGTTCACTTCTTATTTAACGTTGTAAATATCTGACCAGTTCTATTTATTAGGCATCAAAGTAAGAGAGAATCCTAGTAAGAAAGCAAGCGACAGGTACCGTATGTCTTCGATTTCAAAGCCACAGTCAAATTCTGTGTTTGTAGCTTTGTTATAAAAATCCTAATGCAAGCCAGCTGCCAGGATAAAAGTTCACATTTTGAACAAACAAGAAATATCATTACAGCAGACCTCTATTAATAAACCCGAGTGAAAATGAAATGTTGATTTAGAATTTTACAAAGTGGGGCAGAACATGTTCATATCAAATTATTTTCCACCTATGTGATTTTATTGCCTGGGCATGTTATAACTGTGGTTGTGATGTCAACATATTGGATCTTTCTGTGACAGCGGAATACAAATGAGTTCTTTGTGTTTTCATCGAGAAAGCGAGACAGCGCAAGAAAAAAGAAATTGTTATATTGAAAAAAAAAAAAAAAAGAATGTGTTTGTCTCTATACTTACTTAGAATTTATAGCAATTATACTGTCTAAGTCATATCTTAGGGTCCATCCTATGGTCTCTAGGGCTTTTCCTGCAATCTTGTCTTCACCCACCTAATTTATTGTGCATGCTAGGAAGCTACACATTACACAACACTCTCTTATTGGATGAATGTAGCTGACAGTGGAGAAAGTTCAAAGTAACAGCAAGAAGTATGAGAATGGGAGAAGGTACTGCTATGTATTACTAGTCACAGCCATTTTAATATGACACCATGTTTGCGATGTAGTATGGGGCATATTTATAATATACCAGTAAATCTAGCTAGGTTTAACTACCCAACCATTCCCTGGAAATATTAGGGAGTGAATGGGTGTTTTAAGCTTAGTGCCCATCTTGGGGCAAATTTAACCCCCCCCCCCAAGCTTTCAAAACTTGAAGCTGATGAGTATATGGGAAGAAACAGGGGCAAGTGTGGCGGGTAAATAGCTTCTAAAACCAATGGTCATCCATTCCAACACAACAAGCAAATGGCTAGGTCAAATGCACATCTTGTTAGTTTCATTTCAAATCCATTGTTGTGATGTGTAGAGCCCAAAAAATTAAAATTGCATCGATGTCACAATATTTATGGACCTGACTGTGTGTGTATATTTATATATATATATTTATTCGGGCTTACCATTACCTCACCCCTGCTCGCTTCTTCATCTTAGGGGGGTCCCGTGGAAAGTAGCCCAAATGATGATAAATCCGACACTTAATCCTTTTTTTGCAGATTTATTTAGGGATAACAACAAAGAAAGACAAAAGACACAATCCTTCAATAGAGGGTTAGAGGATAAAGGGGTGTTGAGGCACCTAGTAATTGCAGGTTAGAGGTATTGGTCAGATCCAGAGGACAAACAGCTCCACAGACTGGATCCAGCAGTCACCGCATAGGCCCCTCTATCTTGACCTAGCAGCCGATGATATGCTAAACAAAGTCTTTGCCAGAGACTTAACTTAGTGGTTTTGAGAGTTTTATAAAGAACTACCATACAGTACCAGATTCTTTCAGCCGACCCGGTGACACTGAAAGGATATTGATCCGGGTTGCATCCTTCAACTTTTTCAGGCTCCTCCAGAGACACCAGCCTTGTGCTCTGTCCTCTACCTGAGAAGTCCTCCCCTGGATTCTTTAGTTCTCTTTGCTTCTTCCTGCAGGCGAGACAGCACAGGACCAACCCTGGATCAGTAGGCCCCAAGACACTTCTGGTCCTAAGCTCTCAGTTGCGAGGCCTCGGGCCAGCTGGCCCCGAGGCGCAGATCCATGCGACACGAACCCCAGGCCAGGAGGGCCATGGGGTCAGGATAGCCGACAGACAGCCAGAACCAACCCCAAAAAAATGGTGTCGGTACCTTAAATACCCTCTCCTAGAATGCACAGCAGGGAACCCACACCCTCTGAACTATTTCCGAGCAAGAGGTGGCATTCAATGCATCCAGCATGCTGCTGTTCCACACCCACCGACGGTGACAGCGACACCTATGGTCAAGTGGGAATCAGTGCAACCCAGCTGGCCTGGTACAGAAATCAGAACTTTTAGAGAAATTAGTCTGAGCCAAACTATAGCTCCAGACAATTAAAGTTGAAAAAGAACAATAGTGTATGCTCATCAGGAGCAGGGCGCTACATATATATGGCTTTTTTTCTCAGAAAATAGGTGCAGGAACTCAACCACGAAAAAAAACAACCCACCGCACTCCTCCCCACACATACACCCTCCAAACTGCATCAAATAGGGGGTGTGGTCAGTTTCAATAACAGTGAGAGGATCTTAAAGGGGCATGAAATGCCAGGAGGTGCATTACATACAGTGCAGAGTTGGGGTGGGGGTTGGGAGGTAAACACAGAGTTCAAGAGTGCACTATAAACATAGTGCAGAGTTCAGGGGTGCGCTACACACAGAGTCCATGGCTGTTTACCACTGCATCCATATCCACATCTCACTTTCACTACTTTCCATCTCTGACCACTGCATGCAACCTCCCTTCACTACCCACATTTTATCTCCTCACCTTAACAGCTCCATCGTCTTCCATATGTTTTACTTTCGCTACTGTATTAAGCTGAAGCACCCAGCTGACTCTAGTACCTCCCCGATCACTGTAGATGACACCACATCTCTCAATTGCAAAAAGATCATCCAGTGGAGATGTTGGCATCCGCACTGCACCTTGGGCGTCAGTAGGAGCCGCTCAGGAGATCAGACCAGTGGGAGCCGTTGAGAGACAAACTGTTACTTGTAAAGAAAGAAAACAGACTTCTGTGTTCCCAAGGGATAGTGGTGGGCAGGGAGCAGAGGGTCTGAGCCAGAGGGGGTGGAACTGAGTTCCATCAAGTTCCAGCTAAAGAAAAGCTATATAGATATATAATATTTTTATTGGACATATTTATTATTGTGGTATGAATTTACTTGGTATAAAAACATATATCCTAAGGTCATGCTGTATAAAGGACAACTAGAACCAGAGATAGAGATGGTGGTGGATGGGCCAAGCAGGGACCATTGTTGGCAGGTACCATTCAAAACCCGACAATAGTATGACGCTTGATGTTTTCTTTTCTGTTTTGTCCATTTCTGTTAGACCTTCTTTTAATTCTGTTATTTATAGGCACCCTATGCATCACATCACAAAAGATGATGATAAAATATGACTATACACTGAATTACAATTGACATTGTATTGATAATAGCAAATAGACTGAATGGCATTCCCAGCAGTGCATTCCCTAGTTTGGGTGTAGTGTACCACACGGAAGAATGAAAAGCAAAGAATGTTTTTTTTCCTGCTTTGGTTGACTTTTTCTTTTAATGCTTTTCATTGCCGTCTAGGTATTGAGCTTTTACTTGTGAGTGATAGCTGATTATTCCATTGCAATGGATGGTTCATGCAATTATATTAACATTGCAGGGGGAGGAGTTACAGCCTGAGCTCTGCAGTATTATGATAAGGTGATTTATCAAGCTTATCACAACCTTCAACTTCATAGAATACAGCGAAATAGCAAAACGTGCTGACAGATGGGTTTTCGTGCATCAGCTTTCAACAGCGGATGATTTGTTACAAAGAAAGGGCTTACTGTGTACAGGATGTATTAGATGTGCAAGTCAGGGCTGCTCTGGGAAAAAATGGCTTACTGTTAGTTTAATTAAAATGTGTTTGCGTTGACTATTGCTACTGATAGCTATATGATGTATGCATTGATACAGTAATTCAGGAAGACTGAAAATAAAATAAAAAGAGAGAAATAGAAAGATGAGAAAAGAGAGCGCAGCAAAGAAAGAGAAAGAGGGACAGACAAAAAAAGGGGAAAAAGAGAGGTAGGCAAAAAAAAAATTGAGACAAAATTCTCAATGCAGTTGCATAGTATTTGATGAGTAGAATCAGATACCACTAAAGAACCCTATATAGACCTTAATGTAATTCCCTGCACAGCAGGAGCCAGACTGGGAGATAGAGGGAAAGCACTGTGAGCCAACCAAGCATAGTTCCATATAGATGCTGTTTGGTGTAGCATGCATCACACCCCCCATATATAAACAACTGTCTGAATAAAAGAAAAAAATTATGTATTTTTTTTGTTTTGTTTAGTACTACTCTAAGTACTGGTGTTAACACCAGTACTGTTAATAATATTACATTTAATTGAGTGCAAAATATAAAAACCTCAAAAATGTAGAGTATATAATAGCTAATTCTCATCTCTGGGGTCTTACATGTTACAGACCGATACACTATTGCATAATCATATTATTTATATACATAAAGCATATCAGAGATAATTATACACAAAAATAGTAATATCTGTAAGGGATCTTATAGGTCCCGACGTGTTTTATGATTTGTTGCTTCTTCAGGATGCCTTCAAGAACGTGTTGAGGATATAATGAAAATTACATTAAAATCTTGCAAATATCATGATCCACATCAAGAATGGACACCTTGGAGACCACAATCCAAAGATCAGAGATAGTGGAGTGGATAACACAGGGGCCCAGAGAGGAGAGCCATCAAGAGTTAGATGACATGTATGTTAATAGGTAGTTTAGTGACAAGAGAACGACCCAACAGAGCCCTGGTTCCTTCCAACGACCCCCTTTTGTGTCAAAGTTCTTCCATGTTGTGTGTCTTTAACTGGCAACGCAATACATTCTTGAAGGTCTCCTGAAGAAGTGACAAATCACAAAATGCAATAGGACCAGTGGGATCCCTTACAATTATGTAATAGAGTATCAGTCTATAAGGTTTAAGATCCTATTTGGAGGATTAGCTATCATGTACTCCACATTTTATGTTTTTTATATTATATACTCAATAAAATTGAATATTTTTAAAAGTACTGGGATTACACATATTAGGGATTAAGCATTAGAAAAATCTTTCCCTTGTTTTTAAACACAGAAAGCATGCTGATAGGAAGAGAAAGCAAAGTGTTCACTGATTCATCATGATGCTGATCCTTTACTATACAGTCATTGACTTGGGAAGGTTCTTTACCAAGCCCTAGCTACAAAGAAGAAAGTTGTGGCCACCGGCCTGGTCCAGCTTTCTTCTTGGAGTAAGTCCCACATTTCCAGTCTGTTTCTTATTTTATTAGATTTTATAGATACCCACACTTTGGTGAACACCAAACCATTTATGGCCCAACGTAGCACACATCGCCAGCACACCAGAGGTTACAGATCTCATATCTTTACTGGAATCTTAGTTATAATAAAAGAATAGCTTGTGCAGTATTGCATAGAAAACATGCTGGTATATTAGCTAAGATCTTAGTAGAGATTTGAGATATGTATCCTCTTGAATTTTCATGGTATGACTGTTGGCTGCGATTCTAATAAGGCATGAAAGGTGAAGGTGTCTGATGGATTTCTGTTCATATATGACATTGGGAAGTATGTACTTAGGTCTATTACAGCAACACAGTTCTGTTGCTTTAGTAGTTTCATTTAAAAGCTTCAACCACTGACTGCTAATGCTGATGAAGACATTTTTTTAATGACGTGTAAGCCTAAAATGTCTACTTAGTTTACTTTTGAACTGAGTAACTCTTACAGCCAAATCCATCAGACTGCTCATGGTGCTTCGGGATGTGATTTGACATGCTGCCAACCTCTCAAGTGTGTAGGGGAGGGTATAGCAATGGGGAACAAGAGGGAGGTGTGCCAACTATTTTCAGAGAACCAAATGGGCTGTTCGAAAGATGAAGAATCCAAAATGATAGGAATTTAGTTAGGAGTAAAATCAGGTATAAAATATTAAAACCGGGAATATTTTTTTGGTTTGAAGAAGAGTTTTTACATCCTTGTCAGGAACCTGCTGCATAAAGGGCATTTATGCGTTTTTCTTGACATCTTTGATGCAACCAGCCAATATAATTTACTTCATAGCCGAAAGAAATGTTTCTCCTGTTACTGGTAATATTAAAAGCTCTCATATCCCTGTATGATTCTTCTTTATATATATGCAATAAAAGTATTAACTATCCTGTGTGCAGACTGACATAAATGAATATTTCATTAACACACCCTTCACAGTAACAATGGCCTACAACTGACATCAACGGCTTCATGAAATATTAATGGAAGTTCATTTGGGTCAACATTGTGACTAAATCATTTAGTCAAATGAGTCAATGCATAATGCAGGGAGCATTGTGTTAATATGGCTAGTTAGAGTTCATGTTAAATAAAGAAGCTGTTTTGTTCACTGACTTCATCTGTCAGTGTAGAGGACGAATGCTTTATTGAACCTGGTTAGCGTGGGATTCTGCCTGGAGATCACATAGACTTCTGGAACAGGTGCTAATAAATAACTGTACTAGTAAATAAAAATTACTTCATCTGCGTCCATACCATGCCGTTGTAGCAGACTGTTTTGAAGGGCAAAGCTTCAGCATTCCCTGCTAATGTCCAAGCATGACTGCCTCCTCCATCCTTTCTATTGGCCCTTCAGTATTGTGAGTCTTCACTCACCATGCCTTCACTCGCCAAGATCACGAAGGTGCCCATGTATGCTTTGACTGTCATTCCCACCACCCTATATGCCAGTGACGCTTGGAAGGTCACAAAAAGTTGCTCAAAAACTGAACTTATTTTGGAAAACTATTGGCATTACATTCAGAGGCTTGCATTATTAAGAAGAAAACCCTGAAACACAGTGGTATACAGATAATAGAAGATATTTGTCACCATTTGGAGGCTATGGCTAGTCGGACATATCCTGCACCTACCTGACCATGCATACTTAAAATCTAAATGCACTGAACACCACCACATAGAAGAAAACAGAAACAAGTAAGACTGCAGACAGCATGGTGCCGTATTCAAACCAGATCTGAAAGCCACCAAGATCCCGTGGGATGAGGCTGACAAAGTTTGATTGAGAACACTTTATGCCCTGTACACACGGTCAGACTTTCCAACAGAAAATGTGCGATCGGATCTTGTTGTTGGAAAATCCAATCATGTGTGGGCTCCATTGGACTTTTTCAGTCAGAAAAAGTTTTAGAGCAGGATCTAAAATTTTCCGACAACAAAATCAGATCGTTTTAAATTCCGATCGTGTGTAGACAATTCCGACGGACAAATTATCACACATGCTCAGAATAAATTATGAGACGAAAGCTATTGGCTACTGCCCTCTTTATAGTCCCGTTGTATGTGTTGTACATCACCTCGTTCTGAACGATCGGATTTTCCGTCAACTTTGTGTGACCGTGTGTATGCAAGACAAGTTTGAGCCAACATCCGTCGGAAAAAAAAACTATGGATTTTGTTGTCGGAATGTCCGACCGTGCGTATGGGGCATTACTGCCCAATGCACTCAACTGCATGGGAGGAAATAGGACTATTATATTATGGGCTGATTCCCTGGCCAAAAGAAAGCTTTTATATTATCAGGAAGTCCTGAAGGTTTGTACCTAGAGAGCTGTGGAATTTGTTAGTACTGCGAAATAAAATATATCTTTCATAGTTTTTGAACTGTATTACTTTTATAAATTAAATGTTATTATTTTAAAGTTTACATTTTTGAATGGATGCTTTATATCTATTCTGCTTCAAAAAGAAATGTGATTTTTCTTTCATTTTTTTTTTTTATTTGAAATATCTTGGTTTTCCAAATGAACATTTAATACATGCAAAAAAATCCCAGAGCACCATTAAATAATCTAAAGGGAAGGCATAGCAGTAGCTGTTTAATATTAGGCTCTGTCGCTGTCAGTGTTACCTTCATTCTGATCATCATGCTTTGATCATTGTAATGACATTAAAGCAGCCCATAGATGAGTTAATTTTTTTTTCATTAAACAAGAAGGTAAAATAAAAAAAATAAAAAACTGACTTAATTCCCCCGTGCACACACTTGATGTGGATGGGGAATCGTCACTGCTGAGCTATTTTATTTCTACAGTGGGGGGAGACTTCCCCGCCATCAGCATAAGCAGATCAGTGCTGCAGGCTATACACTGCAGCTCTGGTCGAATGGGGAAAATCCAACAGGGTGGTTGTACAGAAGTTGAGCGACAGCTCAACTTCTGTAAAACCTCAGTGTCCATACATGGATTTACATGGATCGAAATTCAACAGGTCCCCGCTAAACAAACTAATTTTCAATCCATGTATAGGTGGCTTATAGTGATTGCAAGGCTTGTTTTTTTTTTTTTCTTCTATTTATTAAAATAACAAACATGATCTTCTTACCTGCTCTGTGCTATGGTTTTTTCTCAGAGCAGCTCTGATCCTCCTCTTCTTGGGGCCCCCACAAGCACTCCTGGCTCCTCCCCCTCTGCTGAGTATCCCCATAGCAAGACACACCCCCATTCTGTCATCACTGGCTCTGATTCACAGCAGCAGGATCCAATGGCTCCTGCTGCTGTATCTGAGCCAATAATTAGCGAGAGAGCCCCAGCTCTCGTGCACATCGCTGGGTCTAGATAGGGTTAAGTATTTAGTGGGGGGTGGCTGCATGCAGAAGGTAGAAAAAAAAAACCTTTTGCCTTTACAACCATTTTAACGGTACTTTATTTGTTTGCATGTAAATGCTTTATTTAAAAGTATTTTGTTTGTTTATCAAAATTTTGAAGGGAAAATATATACTTCTAACAAAACGCAACATAATAAATGCTAGAAGTGGAAATAATAATAATACCAAGCTTAAAAATAATAATAATAATAATAATAATAAACTATTTATAATAATATGTGGAAATAATAATAATAATAACAAGCATAATAATAATAACAATAATAATAATAAACTATTAATAATAATATGCGGAAATAATAACAATAATAATAATAATAATAATAATAATAATAAAAATAATATGAACCTAAAAAATATATATATATTTCAACTTCTTTAGCAATACAATGAAATTGACATGAAAAATATGGTATGGCTTTTCATACATTTTCATTGAAAATGTGCCTTAGAGCACCACAACTGATACTTTTAAATAATAGTTTATTGAAGGTGTGCATATGAATGAGATAGCAACAAAAGCCTTCTCGTGCACGAAAATAACTCAGACAATGAACGTTATTGTAGTATGCAATTTAAGTAATTATGTGCACTAGTAATTATGCATGATTTCTTGAGTGAATTGACTTTGAATACTGATAGCTTAGATATCTCATTTACCACCATTATAGATTATTCCACATTTATGTGCACAAAGTAAAAACTTTGTTTTAATAAGTTATTTTAGATGCGCTTCAATGCATGCAAAACGTGAGTGACAAATCATAGCGGCATCTAGCCTGCTCTCGTGAAGTCAATTCGTGTGGGATACAGTAGCAGCTCCTGGCCAGCAAGCATGAAGGGGACTCCCAAAAGTACAGGAAACTGTGAACTGTCCAGTACATTTACTAAAGCACTGTGCAGTTGATTTACTAAAGCTGGAGAGTGCAAAATCAGATGCAGATCTGCATAGAAACCAATCAGCTTCCAGATTTTATTGTCATAGCTTAATTGAACAAGCTGAAGCTAGAAGCTGATTGGCTACCATGTACAGCTGCACCAGATTTAGCATTTTCCAGTTTAAGTAAATGAACCCCTGTGTGTTATAAACATCTGCAATTTTTTATATAAAATAAAGTACCGTTCTCATCTTTTATTTCATTCTGTTGCATCTTTGCAACGCCGGTCTCCTACAGCCATCTTGCAGCCTCTTCTTGTCTACATGCGTGTCTCTAAAAAAAATGGCTTCATGAGATTTCTCAGGGTGGGCCTTGTTGTAATGTGTATTGACATGACCAATGATATGGGTTGATTTATTAAAGGCAAATATACTGTTGCAAGGGAAGATGCACTTTGCAAGGGAATTTGACTCAGAGCTTAGAAAATGTGAAGTTTCACTTTGCAAAGAATTTTTGCTTACATCTGGTTGGATGATGGAAGTCAGCAGAGCTTCACCCCATTCACTATGTTCTGAGGGAACTTCTCTTGCAAAGTGCAGCTTTCTTTGACGATTTACCTTTAGTAAATAAACCTTATAGTCTTCAGCAGAAGCCTTGTGATAGGGTTCCAAACCAGGAGCACAACTGGTTTTCAAGAACTCAGTATTGTCACTCTATAACAGGAAGTGCTTGAACAAGGACTTTCATGGCAGGATCACCAAACCTTATTTTAATGAAAGCTACCAATTTAAATACTAATACTAATAGCTTTTCAAATTACTTTAACATGGTAAAGAGACTCTGTCATCCTACCCATGCAGGGTAAACTGACAGTGTCTCCGCAAAGATCCGCTCCAACTTTTAAAGTCTTGTTTTAAAAAAATAAAAAATAAAATAACAAACATGTTGTACTTACCTGCTCTGTGCATTGATTTTGCACTGAGCAGCCCAGATCCTCCTCTTCTCGGGTCCCATGGCGGCGCTCCTGGCTTCTCCCTCCTGCCGGGTGCCCCCACAGAAAGCTTGCTCTGGGGGCACTCAAGCAGGCGCATTCCTGAGCCACGGCTGTGTGTGTCCATTCACATATGGAGCCATGGCTCGGTCCTGCCCCTTCATCTCCTGATTGGCTCACTGGCCGTGACTGACAGTAGCGAGAGCCAATAGCGATTTAGGATTTCAACATATATCTTTATTTCCACTACATAGTGCAGGTTATTAATCAAAAAGGGCGGGGATACCTGAATTTACTTATTCTTTGATATAAGATATGCTCACTGTGCTGTAACCCGCTTGTATTTTATTTAGGTGCTTCGGAACACACCTGGTTGGATGTGTAGACGGTTGCTGGTGCTATAAACCCTTTTAGACGTTATCTATCTATCTATATATATATATATAAAAACTGTAAATGTAACCTACAATTTTTTATATACGTGCATATTGATATGAATGCTATACTAATATACTAGAACAAAAGATACACCTTTTTAGGTATTTTTTCTATAAGTGAGATGAATGATAAAATCAAACATCATGTATTTCAAGGCAGCATTTCTTAAAAGGAAGGAAAATGGCAGATGTTTGTCCTGACATTTAACCAAGGTCATTAAACACATTAATAGCAGAAGGAACGGGCTTTGGATGCACGCTGTATCCCCAATGTGTCTATTTCTGTATTAAAATAGTAAATGGAAAGGGCACATGTGAATACCGCAATACTTTTAATAATTGTCTGAGGGCCATCTTGACAGAGTAAATTCCAATTAGCAGGCCAACTTTTCACTGCTATATATTATTAATTTCAGTATTATGATGATTAGACTGAAGAGATTTTGAGTAAAAAAAAAAGAAAAAAGTAATTTGAAACGAATATAAGCCCTTACAATTAGTGTCACTGCTTGGCACCATTTTGGATCGTTAAATATACCATTGAATGTGTTTTGTAATAGCTGTTCTATAAGTGAAAAAATAATACCTTTTGATTCTGCCAGAAATTCTGTGTGCTCTTAAGTGTTATCTTAAGCAGGCCCTGCCCAGGTTACATCTTTGTACTACATAACATCTTGGTCCATGTTTTGAAGATGTGGAGTGGACTAAGTGTTTAGCAGCCCTAACAAACCTTCTGTCTTGTAGTGGTCATGCGCAATTTGATAAATTATCAATTTATTTTCCAATCAATCATCTGCCTGATAGGGATAACGCTTTGCCTTTTCTCAATGTATGCAAAAACATTCAGTGATTGGAGGAGGTGGAGAGGTGGGGAATTGACATCACACGTTATACCTTGTCCAATCAGAGAATGCTTTGCATTCATTGAGAAAATGCAAAGAATTTCTCAGAGTGCTTGACAAGTGGCCAACCTCCATGACAAGCGGCCACTTGGCACGGGTCATGGAAGCTAGTGGAGAACACTGGGGTAGCAATATCTGCTATAGTGATTTCCAGCTTCTATAGCAGCCTTTTTCTAATGTTTTAGCCCGGAAGAACCCTTAAAATAACTTTCTGGTCTCAGGGAACTCCTGACAATAATTTCAATATCTACAGCCTATCATGTGGTAGTCAATGGGAAGGATGCTCCTTCCTTTGGTAGTCAAAGAAAATAATGACCTCCTTACACATTGGATTCAAAGTATCACTAGATTCTCTTTCACAATCTACAGAATATTTGTGTATAAAATGTTTGGAATTTTTATGTAAATTTATTTTTTCATTCAATAAATGTATATATTTTTCTAATTTGTTTGTTGCCTTAAAAATCCCATCAATAGAGGTTTTTTTTTTAATTACAGACCTCCTTACATATAGCTAAAAAAGATTATTGGTATAAGTAGTTAAATATGTGAGAGGCAGAAATTTATCTCCTCTCAAGGAACTCTTAAGCCCCATACACACTATCAGATTTTCTGCTGAGTTTTTCCTTCAGATTTACCAAAACCATATAATATGAGGACAAACCTTAGGCGTTTCAATGTGTATGCAATCTGAAGGAAAAACTCAGCAGATAATCTGATAGTGTGTATGGGGCTTAAGAAACTTCTGAAGAAACCCTAGGGTTCCTTGGAACTATGGTTGAGAAAGGCTCATCTCCAGGGATCCCACATATAACTACTTATTGATACCCCATGGAGCCTTTGCCAGCCTCAGTCTTTGGGGTTCTTGGGAAATTTTCCCATAGCTTAGTGAATGAGGTGAAGCTCTACTGACTTCCATCTTCCATTTATGTTCAAGCAAAAATACTCTCCCTTTCATTTTGTTTGCACATCCTTAGGTATTTTTTGAACATCTAATTGTGCTGACTCCCATGCAAAGTAAACAGCCTATAGTAAATCAACAACTTTGTGTCTGTGTAGGCCTCCAAAAAATTGAGTGATTGCTAAGGAAAGTTAGCAAGGTGGAAGTTAAATATATTTGTGCCTCAAAGATCCACAACCATTTACATTTTGATTGATCCAATTAGTAAAGGACATGGTCAGTTTATATTCTAGAGACCATACAGAAGCAAACAAGTCTTCAGTATAAATAATGCAGCAGGAGTATTCCTATATATATAAAAAAAGGTATCCACGTGCTAACATATAGTTTATACCAACTGCTGATTTCCATATTCATTTCATCACTTGGAGCAAGGACTGCAAAATGTATAAAAGTGCAATTTATCAAATCTGACCACATAGCATTGCAAAGGGAGATAAGTAAAGCAGACATAATGCATTTAAAAGCATTGCAGAAGAACAAAAATGTAAGAATGACTTCATACCCATTTACGTATGAATAATGGATAATAGACTATACAGCAAAAGAAAAGTTTCCCAAAAATTTTTACTTTGACACAAAGTATGATAGAAAAATATCCAATTGTCTTTGCATAACATTGCTTAATTCAAGTACTTTGTGCTAAGTGTAACAAATCACGTAGACTGCAGTCTTGTTAATGCAGAAGTGGAAAGCAGCAGAAAAGTGGAAGTTGAGTTAAGCTGGCCATACACCGGTAGATTTTCAAACATAAGTTTATATGACAATTCCTTCAAACATTTAATGAAAATTCTTAGTACACTTGAGGACTTGACAAATGTTGCACAGACGTACTTCAAGTTTTGTTTTCTTTTAACAGTCGATTTTGGAAAGAATGGATTTTCCTGAACACAAACCCATACACTTTTAGAAATCTGTTAATATGAGAAAAAAAAATCCATCCTGTTCCTTCACATTTTCTCATCACTGCAGTCAAAAACAGAAAAAGACATTCTTAAAATGAAAAATTCTGAATTAAATTCTACTAGTATAATGACAACTTTATTAGTTATTGACTTCAGAACAACATACTCAAAGAGGCTCTGAAAAGTTTTAAGACTTGTAGTCAGATAAAGGAAAACTTAAAACTGGCTCCATAGCTCTGGCATTGCGGCAACCACACACCAAGGCTTTCCTCGATGAGCACATAACAGTAGCTCAAACTAGTCTTGTGCAATTCGTTTCGTAACGAATCGAAATTCGGCCGAATTTTGCATCTTTCGGACATTCGGATGCATCCGAATTTCCGAATAAAAAAATAACGAATAACAACGAATATGAAAGAAATATAACAAATGAATTCGAATGAATTCGACATGATTCGGTAATTCTTTAAAGATCTAATGAAACAAAAGGTCAGCTCAAAGTAAATCTTATAGTCCAATCAGCTAATTAATTTTGGGCCGGAGGATGGATTACTGGCAAAGTGCATTCCTGAGTACTGAGTTAGAAGGGTGTTGTATTGTATTTGAACCGAGGAGAAGAGACATTGTCATTGTGTGTGTTAAAAGATTCAATAAACAAACGACTTTCCAAACTACGAATCATTATCACGAATGTCTATACATACATAAATAGCGAATTTAAACGAATACGAACAAATTAATTCGACACTCTACGAATAATAATGAATATCCGAAAACGTATTAACGTAACATAATGAATATAACAGAATAAAATGATGTATTTTACAAATGACAACGAACCGAAACTAAAAAAAATTTCCGTTGTGCACAAGTCTAGCTCAAACCATAGAAATACAAAGGCGCACCAGACTAAAACTGGTTTAAAGAGTCCAAGATCAATATGATTATTGGTAAAAAATAAAGTTGTAAAAAACAGCGAATGTCTTTTCAGGGGCAACACCACTCCCCATTCATCAGGGCTCAACACAGGATAAGACTTGGATGGACTCATCCAAGAACCAGAACCAGAATTGAAGTCTCTACCTGGAGCAACAGCTTGGCAGTAGTTGCTGAAAAGTAATGGAAAATTGAAGGAACATTCCTAAAATAAAATAAAAACCAAGCAAAATTCTTCTATTGTATTGCCATCTTTATTAGTAATTGAGGCTGGGAGGGTTGCTAGGCCTTGAGTACCCCAACAGGGATATTTAGAGCCTAGGAAGTTTTCTTATGAGGTTTGAAGGTTAGCTTAACTACAAAGGGAAGGAGATTGCAAGATAAGCATGATTTTGGGTCCTTGGAGGTCAGAGAGCCCAAAGATGACTGTTGCCTCCTTTTACTTAACCAACTGCACCTATTTTGTACATTAAAAAAATCAGCAATTCTTCTCCCTTCACGTGTTTTCCAATGTTGTATCTGCTGGCTGAGCTTCTAATAGGATTATGAAGATTAAAATGGTTAAATACACTCCATATTATAAAAGCATGAAACCTCAATTGCTGACTGGGAGAGTCAGACATTTTTGTGAAATGTAGTTTAAAGTGTATTTGAAACCACGTTTTGTTTCTTTTTTATACAGTAGTTTAGAGTGTGGAAGAGTTAGTACCCCTTTCAGATAAAACTGGAGTGATCCTGGGGTTTTTGTTACAATGATCACTCCAGGTGCCCATTTAGCCCTAACTGGTATCTGGAGCGATTCTACTGTCTATTTCTAAGGAGATTCAGTCTCCACCACTGAGATCATTGGGACAGAAAGGGAAGAAACATTTTAGTTATTACCATAATAAAGAGGAGATCTTTCAATGGGGACACTAGTTCTGGTGACAAATGTCAATATTTGGGGTTTACTTGTTTCCTTTGCTCTTTGTTCTGTGTAAAAGACAGGAAGTGAGGCGAAATGTCTCCAAGAGGACACAGTTGGAAAACTGAAAAGAAAATGTTTTCTAAAGGCTTAGAGCATCTTCACTTTGTAAGGCAATTTTCATTGAAAAATAATTTTGCAAGAATACTCAAGCATGTGCAAGGATAAAAACAAAAAAAAAAACAAACAAACAAACAGTGGGGGAGATTTTCTTAAATTGGAGCACACATAATCTGGTGCAACTGTGCATAGTAACCAATCAGCTTCCAGATTTTATTGACAAAGCTTGAACAAACAGAAGTTAGAAGCTGATTGTCTACAATGCACAGCTGTACAAGATTCTGTGTGCTCCAATTTTAGTAAATCCAAGTATGTTGGCTTGCACATGATTGGATGATGGAGGTCAGTAGACTTCCACCTCATTCCATAAGCTAAAGGAAGATTCAAAGGGATCTTCACCCTTTCCGATGACTTGGTCCCACGGCATTCTGCCCACCCTCCACTGCCCATATATCAGGTTCCTTTTTTTGTACTTTTCTTTTTAGTTTTGGCCTGCTAAGATTTTTCAACCTGCCAGTAAAGATTTTGACTCCTGTTGGGAATAAATAGGGAATAAAGCAGAATCTTCACTGAGACACAGATGCCACAAACAAATATAAAAAAATCTGGCAGGGGTTTCACCATTCTCTGCTTTATCCAAAAAAAAGATATACTTAGATATACTAAGTAAACAAAAAAATAATAGCAATGTTAACTATAAAGACGTAATGCTGCAGCTGTATTAGAAATAGAAATACATCCTTTACTTCTTCAGACATTTTTTTTTTCTCTCTCTTCGGTAAATAATAATTTTTTCACTTACTCAAATTGTTCGAACCGGTCAGTACTCGGAAGTGAAATTCTTGATTGCCATCTCTTGAAAATTATTGCAGTGCAGTATTCGGCTGTGTTCCTCATTAAAACAACTCCTTAGGGAGAGAGAGAGATCTACTTGGAAAAATTAGCCTTTGCTCCACTTTCATTTTGATGATTTTGTGAGAGCACTGAAAAGGCATCCTGCAGCCTCCTGGCAAGACTCGGCTCTTCTCCATTATCACCTCCGATAACAGGAGGGAAGGTACTTTTGATTCATTGTCACATCCGCACAAGTGAGGATAGGAGCTTTCCCACAAGTGTGAATAGATTTTGATAAACAAATGGACACTTAAATAAGAAATAGGAGCAAGGAGCCGCTGGTGCAACAAGCAAAAAAAAAAAAAAAAAATTCTTAAAAGAACATTATAACACATTATTAAAAAAAATATAGTTTCTGTGAAACCTTCTCATGTAATCAGTTACACACTGGGGTTATTTACAAAAACTGCATGTTGAAAAATCTGGTGCGACTCTGCATAACAACCAATCAGCATCCAGGTTTTATTGTCAACGCTTATTTGAACAAGCTGAAGTTAGAAGCTGATTAGCTACCATGCACAATTGCACCATAATCCACCAGGTGCACCAGTTTTAGTAAATCTACCCCACTGTGATCTGTACCATTCCACTGTATACCATGACTCCAGGAATATTCACTATGCAAGAATACTTATCAGTCTACCAACTCTCTTGGTAATTGCTGTGGCTATTACAAAAGTATATGAGATATTCAAAGCTAAAAGCACATGGAGCTTGTTGCCAGAATCCCTGATGAACAGAATTAAGTTTTTTTTTTTACATTACCCCAAATTTTGGCAGAAATTAGAACAATTAGGCAAAATGCAATGTAGAAGGATAAATTAAAGCGGGAGTCCACCGGGACTCCGCGTTTTTTATTTTTTTTTAAAAGCCAGCAGCTACAAATACTGCAGCTGCTGACTTTTAAAATAGTGACACTTACCTGTCCAGCGCGCCCGCGATGTCGGCACCCGAAGCCGATCGCTAGGTCGTCTGTCGGGTCCTGCCGCCGCCATCTTGGGTATGGGAATCAGGAAATGGAGCCTTTCGGCTTCATTTCCCGGTTCCCTACTGCGCATGCGCGAATTGCGCTGCGCAATAAGGACGCTCCCCGCTGCCTCTGGGAGCTGTGTGTTTCCCAGCAGGTAGCGGGGCACTTGCGGGAAGGGGCGGGCACTTGCGGAAAGGGGCGTAAGTTACGCCCCTTTCTGCAGAGAGCTGTCCCGGAAGTGGGTGCAGTTACCTGGATTATCCAGGTAACTGCACCCCCCTCCCCCCTGAAAGGTGCCGATTGTGGCACCGGAGGGGGGGAGGGTTCCGATGAGCGGAAGGTCCACTTTAGGGTGGACCTCCGCTTTAAGGCACTTTTAAAACCTCCATTCACAGTCAGATGATTTGGAGACATTTTTTTTCACACATTTGTAACTGCCTTTTCAATTTCTTAATATTTTTTTGCATGACGTAATACAGCAGAATCTTGTAATTTTATCATATGGCAGCTCAGGACCACTACCATCCACATGTAAAAGTGAGTCTTTATTAAACTTTTAAACAATCCATAAAGTAAAACAGATAACTTGCAGCAAGTGAACAAGGTAATGATGCAACGACACCATACCAGTCCCACTCTGGGGTTTTGGGGTTTCCTGCCTGCTTCAGGGGTCCCAAAGGAGACATTTTTAGAGCTCGGCAACTGTGCCTCAATCACAAGCTGAGTTTGCCCTGCTCGCTGAGGTGTGACCAGCTCTTACCCTCACTGCCTGGTGTTGAATGTTTCTTCTTACTTTTCTGAACTCTGAGGCACCAGGGTTAACCCCTTCAGGACCAGGATTTGGAGGATCTTCCCACCCAAAACTCTTCAAGCCTTCAAAATGATGGGTCTCTAATACGATCAGTTCTTTCTAGATGGAGAGGCTACCGACTACCCCAGAACCCCTCCTTCTGAATACTCAAGATATCGTCAGATCATCTCCCTCAAATGAACCAAAACCTGAATAGTAGGGAAACATACCTGCCATTCAGGACTCAATCTTGGTGTCCTGTACACGCCAAAGACTTTTCAATGGAAACCCCTGAAAAAACGCCCAATAAAATCTATGGGGCCAAAAGTGCATGATTCTGCCTCAAAGAAGCTCATGTACTTTTTTAAGCTTTGTGCAACAGGTGAACAGCAAAACAATGCTTAGGAGTGAAGGGCTAAATGAGAACAATAGGGATCTTCATCTCGAGTGTTGCCGTGCTTTGGGAATAAAGTTAAAAAATGCTGTGCATGGGGGCTAATCGTGCATTGAGCTTGAAATTGCTATTGAGGGTTATAAAAGTGTAATAGCCTCATTATTTGTAATTGTGTTTTTTTTTAACAAATAAAAGGGCAGTGAAAAAAGTCAAATACAAAATTTAAATGCAAATGTACACAAATAACCAAATATACAAAAAAGTAGAAACATAAAAACACAAAATTAAGGGAAAAAAAATGACCCGTAATACACTTCTTAAAAATACACAAATAGAAACAAAATATATTATAGAGCAATTTTGCTGATGTCAAAATCAGTTATTTTCACCGAAATGACTGCACTCTGGCATGCACGGAATAACTTTGTTGGGTGAAAGGTGACTGTCTGAAGGGTTGCTCATTTTCAAATAAATGTAACCATTGTGGTACAGGGTTTGGTTTAATAAACATGATTACGCCTTATGATTATTGTTTGATCAGTTAAATATATGTTACCTTAAGTAGCACCTACTCTTTACCTATATCTCTGAATGGCACATATGCCAAGCTCCTGTGTTCAGAATGTAGCAGGGCAGCCATTGACATGGGGCCTGAAAGCTGGTGGAGATCACTGGAGTAATGATCTCTACTACAGTGATTTCCAGCTTCTAGAACAGCCATTCTCAACCAGGATTCTGTAGTACCATAGGGTTCCTGAAGAGGTTGTTAGGGGTTCCTTGAGGTGTGGTTGATACTGTCCTCCAATGCCATGGTGCCTCCATAGTTCCAGGGCCAGCACAACTTGTCAAATGCCACCGGCACGACACCAATTATCTTTTTAGATGCCTGTAAGGGTGACACCAGTGTAAGCCCTTGTACACAAGGTCGGAGATTCTGACAACCAAATCCGTCTGAGTAATTCCGACGGATTATTTCCGGAAGAGGTCCGGAAGTGATGTTGCATACACACGGTCGGGCAAAGTTGTTGGAAAATCCGATTGTACATAACGTGATGACGTTATTTTGTTATGACGGGACTACGTTCAGGCTAGTAGCCAATAGCTTTGGTCTAGGAATTTGATCTGAGCATGCGTGGCACTTTGTCCATCGGAGTAGGCTACACATGATCGGAGTATGTCCGATAGGAGCATTTTGTCGGAAAATGTTACCGGCAGGTTGGAAAACTTGGTCCGTCGGATATTCCAATGGAAACAGTCCGATGTAGACCACACACAGTCGGAATATCCGACAAAACGGTCCGATAGGACACATTCCGTCGTAATCTCCGACCATGTGTACAAGGGCTAAGAGTTGCATTCTGCCAACTAACCACCACCAATGACATTTTTTTCCCATTGACCCCTGAGGAATAGGTTTTAGTAAGGGTTCCCTAAAGACCCTAAAATTATTTTAATGGGTTCCTCTAGTGTTAGTGGCTAGAGGCACCCCACAGGTATGGTATATGCATAGTATCATTGGTTTAATCTGGACCAACATAACTGTACACTTATTCATACCTGGAATTCTTTAAATGTAAGTCTCAATATCTATCCTAATAAAAGCCCCTTGCCACTTGCAGAGCTCAGATGGGAGTAAAAGAAGCAGCACTGTCGGCTGTGTTGCAGTGCCCATTGCTAATCACAGACTGTGGTAGGAGCAAGACTAGTAAGTGTTACTTAACTGCAGCAATGGCAGATTAGGTCTGTGTTGTGTATGGGGGCTTAGTAATTCTCAGAGCTGGATGTTGTTAGCTGTTTGCCGGGAGTTTAGCTCTATATTGACTTTATACATGAGCTTCAAATTACTGATCTTTGTTGGTCTGAGAAGTTATGCTCAGGAAAACACTGTATAAAATGCAGTGTATTGATGTGTGACTGTAGGCGTTTTTAAATGCAGTGTAAGAGGTCTTTCATCCATGTGCGTTACATGTCCAGAGACTTCCAAGCCTCAACTGCCTCTTCTTCCAGAGATATAATAAGAGTCCCTTTGATGAGGAAATCCATGTCTTGTAGATGGCACTGAACACAGCATGTGCAATTTTCCATAAAGAACATTGAAGAGCCCTACTGATGGCTTTGTGGAGAGGCTGTAACTACAACTCGAAAGCAGATATATTTTTGCAACAATGGTGGCAGTTTACTTTCATAATCCCTCTGGGTATTTTCATACTAGCTTTTTGTGAGGTGTTGACTGAGTCGTTTTAGTGAGCCGCTCTTTGATGCGTTCCATAATACAGCACTTGCGAGCACTCAACGAGAAATATTTTAAAGAACATCTCCAAACATCACTGAATTGCTAGAACTACTCCAGAAATACTGTCACCAAACTGAAGTCAGAAGGTTAAATCTGTAGACTTCTATTCCAGCTTTTTTGTCATTTTCACCTCTCTATGGACTGGATGAATAGTCTGCAGGAACCAGAGCATTGAATCTATGATTTACTGATCATGGTTGAAATGCTTTGCAGGATCTGATGCAATAGATAATAAAGTGTATTTGATGTTGACTTTATAATAATAATAAAATACAATAAAACCTTGGTTTGAGAGTGTTTTGCAAGACAAGCCAGGAATGCACCCACCATTGCCAGGAATTCACTCACCATTGCCAGGAATGCAGCCCCACCATTGCCAGGAATTCACTCACTATTGCCAGGATTGCACTTACCATCAGTGCAGCCTTGGAGGGGACATGGAGGGGGCAGGACGAGCGCCAAAGATATCCTACAGGAGAATCTCCTGTTTACACAGAAAAAGTCCCGCCTCTTTTGATGGACAGAACAGTCATCCAATGGCAGCGCCCGAGACAGGACTTCCTATTACAGAGGCTGCCGTGTAAACAGGAAATACTCCTGTGTGCACGGACTCCTCCCTCTGAGGCAGTCAGCCTATATATCTTTTGTGGCCCCGGCCCTGGGAGATTGTCGGGGGCCACAAAAGGTATATATGTTTAGATAACCAAGCGGGCCATTCAAAACCAGACCGGACTTTGGACATGCTTGACATAGACCATCCTCCACACCGCCATCAATGTCGTCCGTTCCAGTCTGCGCTCAATGTGTGGTTCATGCCATGCTTTCAGATCACTCTACATGTACCTTGTGCTGCCTGCAAGTATCCTCTCCTACTACTAGGCTCTTGCTCTATGTCATCTTACACATTCCAGAGCCTCTACTGCCTGCCGAGACTCTAGTATTGGACAATTGAATGACAGGGATGAAGTTTGACTTCAGAAGGAGTTGGCTTTGCTCAGACCCTGAGATTGATTTACTAAAGGCAAATAAGTCGTTCACTTTGTAAGGAAAGTTGCACTTTGCCCCAGAGCTTAGTGAATATGGTGATGTTTCGCTTTGCAAAGGATACCCAATCACGGGCAAGGAAAAAAAAAGAAAAAACATTTTTCTTGCACATGATTGGATAATAGAAAGCATCACCTCATTTACTAAGCTCTATAGTAAATTATTTTGCAAAGTGCAACTTCCCTTGTAAATCGAACATCCTATTTGCCTTTAGTAAACCAAGCCTCCTATGTTTAGCCTTGGCCCAGTATACAAGCAGATCCACAGGAACAAAGTCATTTATTTGAAGATGTTACCAGCAATTGAACACTGTTGTTACCTTGGGCAATTGTTAGGTCAGGCCAAGTTCACTTTAAAGTGGTTGTAAACTCATTTTTTTAACTTTTACCTACAGGAAAGCCTATAATAAGGCTTACCTGTAGGTAAAAAAAATATCTCCTAAACCTGTACGGTTTAGGAGATATTCCCCTCGGTATGCGCCGCTGACTGCAGCGGCGAATGCGCACAAGGGGATTCTCGGCCTGAAAATCCGGCAGTGGCTGACCGGCCGGAATGAAATCTCCCGCGTGCATGTGCGGGAGTGACGATATTGCGGCTCCGGCCACTCACAGCGCCGGAGCCGCGATACCCGGAAGAAACGCTGAGGGAGCATGTTTGTTAAAGGCATACTAGCTCATTATGTGAAAAATGGACCATCGCGCCACTAAGTGCTGAACGTGAAATAAATCTATGTGTATAAAAAATAGAAAATATTTCAAAATATAATAAAACAACCTGTGGGGTGAAGAAAGTGCAAATGCTGCTAAATAATATAGAAATGCAGAGGGACAAAAAATAGTAAACACAAACTATCGCATAAAAGAATCAAAGTAATAAGTCCTGCGCAAATCGTGCCACTAAAAAAATGGATGATAAATATAAATGTGAAAAACAAAAGTCAATGAAAAAATCATATAAGTAGACACACCAATAAGTGTAGGCATATGGTGAAAAAACTTGAGAAAGAACAGGACCAAGTGTTCCAAAAAATCAGGCTCCCAGAACTCTCACCTCAAAGATGGAATAATCAGGCAAAATGAAGATAATTCCAATAAACTTCTCCTTCACTTCTCTGTGCACAATGACCAAGTAGTATGAACTTCTGCCACTAGAGGGCCAATTCACCTCTTGTATGTAATACTGCAGCACTTGTATTTCCGTGGTATAAAACTTGAAGAGAACACAGAGGGGAGGAGGGAAGGGAGAGAGAGAGAGGGGACTCCAATCGTGTAGTGGTTTCAATAACTAAACAGGTTTATTAAGAGAAAACAATAGACTCTCACATTTAAAAAGAAAGTTCAAACAGATAGAGATCTGACGTGTACCGCCAGTCTTACACTAGTTCCGGTTTGTCCTACGGCCACTCCCTACGCGTTACGTCATCACGTGACTTCTTCATGGGGATCTCCATGAAGAAGTCACGTGATGACGTAACGCGTAGGGAGTGGCCGTAGGACAAACCGGAACTAGTGTAAGACTGGCGGTACACGTCAGATCTCTATCTGTTTGAACTTTCTTTTTAAATGTGAGAGTCTATTGTTTTCTCTTAATAAACCTGTTTAGTTATTGAAACCACTACACGATTGGAGTCCCCTCTCTCTCTCTCCCTTCCCTCCTCCCCTCTGTGTTCTCTTCAAGTTTTATACCACGGAAATACAAGTGCTGCAGTATTACATACAAGAGGTGAATTGGCCCTCTAGTGGCAGAAGTTCATACTACTTGGTCATTGTGCACAGAGAAGTGAAGGAGAAGTTTATTGGAATTATCTTCATTTTGCCTGATTATTCCATCTTTGAGGTGAGAGTTCTGGGAGCCTGATTTTTTGGAACACTTGGTCCTGTTCTTTCTCAAGTTTTTTCACCATACGCCTACACTTATTGGTGTGTCTACTTATATGATTTTTTCATTGACTTTTGTTTTTCACATTTATATTTATCATCCATTTTTTTAGTGGCACGATTTGCGCAGGACTTATTACTTTGTTTCATACTAGCTCATTATGCCTTTTGCTTTGCAGGTGTTAAAAAAATAAATAAAAAAAATAGCGGGCTTACTACCGCTTTAAGTAAAATATACTCCCATTATTTTTTTAATATCACTGACACGTTACATCAATAGGTCATTATTTACGTTATCCAGGTTGCATACAGCAATTGTTTCATCTTCTAATTATGGTTAGTTTTTAAATCCCCCCCCCCCCCTCTGTATTTTATACAGTGCACTAACAGAATCGATCACTGGCAGAAGTCATCATTTGCACATATTTTAAACAGGTTTTTTTTTCTGTTGAGATGAGCGATAGATATATGGGAGCTACCGTAATTGGTACACTTGTAAATTCAACTTTCCAATTTTTGTCACGTTTGAAAATAAATTTACAGCTGGAGAAAGGTAACAAAATCAATATTTTTCATGAGTGCTTGCAGCTATATGATGTGGCTCGCTGACTTGGTTAGAAGCACTCATCAAATCTTTTCTGATGGCAGCAAAATGGCATAAAATAGACCATTGCTGAAAGCATTATATACTGAATTAACACTGTTCTGTCATTGATATTTTTATTTGCTTTCAGGTACAGGGTATGACTGTTTGTCTGTCAATCCATCAGTCTGTCTGTCTGACTGCTTGGTGTCTGTCTATCTATCTATCTATCTATCTATCTATCTATCTATCTATCTATCTATCTATCTATCCAAATTCTATCTATCTATCTATCTATCTATCTATCTATCTATCTATCTATCTATCTATCTATCTATCTATCTATCTATCTATCTATCCCATTGTTTAGAATTCTCCTTATTGTGGAGGAGCATTCTTTCCTATGGACCAAAATCCTTCTGTCATTCTTTCCTCCTTAAAGAAGACCAAGAGCCAAAAACACATTTTATTTTAAATCTGGGATGTAGGCAAAAACAAACCTTGTCGTGGGGCCCTTCATCACTGCAAGATTTAAATGATCTCAAGGGATTAGGTGGGATACTATACTATACCTATTTCTGGGTCTGGAGGGTTTCCTCCATCTATGCAACCGGTCCAGTGCTGTTGCCTCTCTCCATGTACTGTTCAATTGTGAGGGAAATATTAAACTTTAAAATATATATGGATCTTGCTTTGTGCACTGGTCCAAATTGTTATGGTGTGGGGGTTGTTTTTCAGGGGTTGGGTTTGGTCCCTTAGTTCCAGTGAAGAGAACTCTTAGCCCCTGTACACGCGGTCGGAGATTTCGACAACCAAATCCGTTGGATTTTGTCCGCCGGATCTTGTCCGAAATTGTTGCATACACACGGTCGGACTAAGTTGTTGAAAAATCAGATCATTCAGAACGTGATGACGTAATTTCGTTACGATGGGACTACGTTCAGGCTAGTAGCCAATAGCTTTGATGTAGGAATTTTATCTGAGCATGCGTGGCACTTGGTCCGATCAAAATTCTCTACACATGATCGGAGTATGTCCTATCGAACCAGTTGGTCAGGAAATATTTCCAACATGTTGGAAAATTGGGTCCGACGGATATTCCGACGGAATCAGTCCGATGCATACCACACACAGTCGGATTATCCGATGACACGGTCCGATAGGACACATTCCGACGGATTCTCTGACCGTGTGTATAAGGGCTTAAGGCGTCAGCATACCAAGATATTTTGGACAATTTTATGCTCCCAACTTTGTGGGAACAGTTTGGGTATGGACTGTTCACACCAGTGCACAAAGCAAGGTCCATAAAGACATGGATGAGTGAGTTTGGGGTAGAGGAACTGGCCTGCACAGAGTACTGACCTCAACCCGATAAAACACCTTTGGAATGAATTAAAGCAGAGACTGTGAACCAGGCCTTCTTGTCCACCTCAGTGCCTGACCTCACAAATGCGCTTCTGGAAGAATGGTCAAACACTCCCATAGACACACTCCTAAACCTTGTGAACAGCTTTCCCAAAAGAGTTGAAGCTGTTATAGCTGCAAAGGGTGGGCCAACTCAATATTTAACCCTACAGACTAAGACTGGGATGCCATTAAAGTTCATGTACAGGCAGGTGTCCCAATACTTTTGGTAATATAGTGTAATTTTTAGGTGGCTTATACTTACCACCCAACATTAAAAGTTGGGAACGAGGGACAATTTGGAAGACATAAAACACCTGGCACGCTGTGTCTATATATACATGTATCCAAATCATATCCTTTTGTATACTCTGTCCACTGCAGCCAACGCCCTTGGTATTATACCTTCTCCGTCTCACATTCATAAGAGCTTGATAGCTTGGTGGCACATATAATAGGAATACTCCTAACAGCCAATCATATGTTATTTATCATAAAGCTTTACTTAAATAGATGGCTTAAAAAAAAAAAAGTAGATAATGGGTTGCTTTGGGTGACGTTTTTCACTGCTTTCTGCCACTATTATTGGCTCGTCACCCTTTATTCTGATAGTTCTTTGTTAGTCGATAAATATTCTGTAAATATGCTTGACTTTCAGATCATCAACAGTGAAACTTCCATCTTAATGCATGAAAAAAGACATTAATAATGGTGTGACTGTCACCATAAACAGTGATTCCTCCACATTTGGCTCATTTACCTTGTCATCGCAATGGCATTGTGAAGAGTCCGTATTTAAAAAGCCAAAGGCCAAATCCATTACGCTCTATATATATGTTAACATTGTGAACTTGGGAGAATGATATGTTTGCTCACACCTGACAGGTTCAGCCTGTTCTGCACTTTTGCTGTCCATTTCTTTTACCATTTACCTAATCTCCGTTTTGCAAGAATGTCTTCATTTCTTAGTGACATAATACTAGAAGACTTCTGTCTAGAACGGCTATCCATAGCATTGGGCTGTGAAACCAGATCAGTATAAGATGATTTCTGATTGGTTGCTAACGCTTTCTGTATTATCTGTTTTGCTCTTTGGCCTATTGATTACGTTATAAGTATACCTATAGTCCATACTTTCTTTGGATAGAGTAGGGCAGCCTTTTATAACCAGGGTGCCCAGGGGTACCTTGAGATTTCTTCAGGGGTACCTTGATGTTTCTTCAGGGGTGCCTTGAGGTTTCTTCAGGGATGCCTTGATGTTTCTTCAGGGGTGCCTTGAGGTTTCTTCAGGGGTGCCTTGATGTTTCTTCAGGGGTGCCTTGAGGTTTCTTCAGGGGTGCCTTGATGTTTCTTCAGGGGTACCTTGATGTTTCTTCAGGGGTGCCTTGATGTTTCTTCAGGGGTGCCTTGAGGTTTCTTCAGGGGTGCCTTGAGGTTTCTTCAGGGATGCCTTGATGTTTCTTCAGGGGTACCTTGATGTTTCTTCAGGGGTGCCTTGATGTTTCTTCAGGGGTGCCTTGAGGTTTCTTCAGGGGTGCCTTGAGGTTTCTTCAGGGGTGCCTTGGCAAAATGGCTAAAAATTGACCAAATTTTTTTTATATAAGCCAGCAGGTGGATGAAGCCTGCCTTTTAGCTACACAAAGTCCTAGGTTTTCATTGTACACCATTACAAGCTTCTAGTCGCCGACCTCCTAACAAACAATGACATCATCAGTCGATAAAAGGATGTCAGTTGCCTGCATATTATCCTTATTTGATTCCCCCCTGCCCCTCTCCATCAGCTTTGGGGTCACATTAGCTAAGTGATGGAGAAAAACTGAGGGATAAGAGAAACATTGGAATACTAGTCAGTACCAGTTTGCAAAAGCATATTTGCTTTGGAAGAATAATTCACCTCTAATGTTGGCTCTCCTATATGTATTGATGTTGCTGCATTATACTATTAGAATCATTTTTTTCATTTTAGAATGGGGACGCTTCAAGACTGTCCATGATTTTGGAGGGTGCCTCGAAATTGTCCATAATTTTAAAGGGTGCCTTGACAGAAAAAAGTTTGAGAAACACTCATTGATTTATGTCCCAAAAAAAGCAAGAAAAAGTAGACGGTTCTACAAAGGAAGGGAAATTTCACTCTTATACGGTGGCCATACAAGCATCATTTTTTTTTTTTGATTGATTGATTGATGTGCGCTTTTAGATCAATGTTTAGATCAAAACAATCAAACTCACAAACATTCAAATAATTTCCCCTTTCTGATTGATTTAGCCTCAATTTAGATCACATCAAGCATATTCAATCAGCCTTGGAGTAATATTGATTGCTTTGCGTCAGTTGTCAGAACTAGGATACTTTGTTTATGAATACGATCGTACTTTGATCAAAAAGATCTACTTTTGCATATCAATTGAATGGGTTAACTCTAATGCCCCATACAGATGATGGGATTTTCCGACAACAAATGTTGGATGTGAGCTTGTTGGCTAAAAGTCCGACTGTGTGTACGCTCCATGGAACATTTGTTGCTGGACTTTCCGCAAACAAATGTTGGCTAGCCGGTTCTCAAATTTTCCACCAACAAAAACTTGTTGTCAGAATTTCTGATCGTGTGTACACAAGTCCGACGCACAAAAGTTCACGCATGCTCAGAATCAAGCAGAAGGAGATGCACTGGCTATTGAACTTACTTTTTTTTGACTCGCCGTACGTCTTGTACGTCACCAGGTTCCCACGTTTGTAATTGTTGGCCAACATTTGTGTGACCGTGTGAATGCAAGACACGTTTGAGCCAACATACTTTGAACAAAAATCCACGGTTTTGTTGTTGGAAAGTCTGATTGTGTGTACGGGGGAAAAAGCCTCATGCACACAGGATGTTTATTTACCTCTCCTAGAAGCCAGCAGCGTGTTTGCTGACAAAATGCCTCACACTTGTAAAAGTGCCTAAAGGTTTCACAAGCTTTTAGGAGCTTTTAGCCCTTGTACACACGGAAAATGTCAGATCGGACCGTGTTGTCCGATAATCCGACCATGTGTGGGCTACATCAGACTGTTTCCGTCGGAATATCTGACCGACAAAGTTTTGGAGGTGGGCTATAAAATTTTCTGACAACGTGATCTGATCGGATTTTGGCCAATCGTTTGTAGAGAATTCCGATCGGACAAAGTGCCACGCATGCTCAGATCAAATTACGAGACTAAAGCTATTGGCTACTAGCCAGAATGTAGTCCCGTCGTAACGAAACAACGTCATCACGTTACGAACGATCGGATATTCTGACAACTTTGTCCGACCGTTTGGACAAAATCCGTCGGACAAAATCAGACGGATTTTGTTGTCGGAATGTCCGACCGTGTGTACAAGGGCTTACAGGCGTCAAGCTCTTGGGTGTTGAAGTGGTTGTATACCCTCTTTTTTTTGTATGAAAAAAACAAATATGCCTATACTTACCTGCTCTGTGTAATGGTTTTGCACAGAGCAGCTCCAATCTTCTTCTTCTGGGGTACCCCCGCCTGCGCTCCAGGCCCCCCTCTTCATGGGGTGCCCCCAGGGAAAGCCGATTTCCATGGGGGAACCCATGTGGGCTCGCTCCTGAGTCCCTTTGCTGCATCCATTGATACAGACAGCGGGGCTCGACCCCACCCCCCGCTCCCATGTCACAGGATTTGATTGACAGTTAATGGGAGCCAATGGCTACTGCTGCTCTCAATCTGTCCAATGAGGAGAGAGACAGCGGCTAGAGCCGCTGCACTCATGCACATCGCTGGATAGAATCGGACTGAGGTAAGAAAAAGAGGGGGGTTGCACACAAAAAAAATTATTTAAAATTCCTAACAAAAAAAAAAAAAACATTTGGAATTTTTGTTTTATCTTACCTCTAAATGCCTGTTGCTAGGGGGTCCCCCGTAGTCTGCCTCCTTCAGTGCCTGGACTGGTCACATCACTTCCTCTCAGTGCAGGAAGGGCTCAGCTCTGCCCCCTCCCTCCTGTCAGTCATCTGGGACATGTAACAGGTCCCAGATGACTGCGCGGCCAATCACGGCATGCGGCCCCGCTCGCGCATGTGCAGTGGGTGCCTGGCTGTGAAACCACAGCCGGGTGCCCCGCAGTTGAAATGCCGACGCCGCCAAGTAGAGGGGGGGAAGAGCGGAGCTTTGACCCCCGCATCCCTGGACCCTGTTCCAAGTGTCCAATTATTAAAAGTCAGCAGCTGCAGTATTTGTAGCTGCTGACTTTCATTTTTATTTTATTTTTTTCAAATGGAAACTCCTCTTTAATCTTAAGGCTCTATAAACACTTTAAATAATTTTGTTGGCCAGAATGAATAATCGATTCTCGCCATTGAAATAAATGAATGCTCAATCGCTAAACACACCTAGCATTTAGGCACGTTTATCTTGCTTTTAGTAGCATCTAGTGTTTTTTCTGCTCAAACTCTGCTGCTCCTGGACGCACTAGCAGTAATTTGCACGTTTATATAATTTACACATTGGGTGTTTATCATATTGTTTATTGTTGATCACTGTTATCATTTATCCTATACCCCCAATTTCTTAGGGGGTTGGGGTTGAATAGGTCTATTTGGTATTTGCACATTATTATTGAGTTTATGCTTAATGGTTTCTTACCTTATAGAATTTTATGTGGGTTTTAATTTTATGTGGGTTTTATGGTTTAGCGCAGCTTATAGAATTTTTCATGTGTTTCTTGTGTAGTTATGTGATGCAGTTAAGCCGCAGCTGAACATAGTTCTATTGTGAACAATTAGTACACAATTCTCTTTACCATAGCGCAGTTTCTAATTTTTTCCATGTAAGATAGGAGCAAGTGTGACAGTTGACTGCTATCAGGGTTCTGGTCCCAAGGAAGAATATACACTGTCTTGCTACTTGTGCGTGTTTTTCAAGGCCTTCAGCCCATATATTCCAGTAAAGGTTTTGTAGGCAGTAAATTGAAGTGAGATGGCATTGATGATCCTACCCATTGCCAGAATGATATCACAGATGATATAACTGTACTAATAAAAATGATATGACTTTACTTACAAAGGCCAATGTCACTGAGAATCATGGCCATGCTAGAGGTCCCTTGCCAATGTTTCCTGATAGATCCTGATAGAGCCTAAAGTACGACTAAAACTAAAATAGCAACTAAAATGGCAACTAATGGCAACTAAAACTAAAATGGTAACTAAAATGGCATTTTAGTCGAAAGACTAAAATACGACTGAAACTAAAATGGCATTTTAATTGAAGAACTACAACTAAAACTACAGTATGTGCCGCCGATATTGTGTTTCCAGCATGATGGTATCGCTCTGGAAAACACAGCTACGAGCTGTGCTTCTCGCGCTCGCCGCCCCCATGAGATGCCGCGCATCCATAGGAATGTATTGGGGCGACGAGCGGGAGGAGCGACGAGCGGGAGGAGCGACATAGCTCGACGCTGGCTCCCGCGACGGGGCTCGCACTGTAAATGGAAATTTGATGTCAAAATTAACACTGGGAGCAGCCGGCTGCACCATCAGATCATTTCTTGGGGGAATTGGTGGATACAGTAAGCCAGAGAAACACTGGTGAGTGGAGGGGGGGGAGGGAGTCCCCTCCCGTTCTTTCGGAAACCGTTCTGTGCTCGGACCGGTTTCGCGAGAAAGCCAGCTGCCTGCTGGAAGAACAGTACTGGGGTTATGGCTGATATCTTCAGCCATTATTCTGGTACACCACTTGTAGACTACAACGTATATAATTGTATTGCGTGATTAGAAATTAATTAAATAGCGTTTTCAGTTTGTTGTGCTCAGATACAGTTTAGTTTCATTTTAAATGTGCAATACACAATCGGTGACACATGGACACTGAAAGCCCGTAGATTTGTATGGAGCAACTTCCTCATCCCAGACAAGTCTATGCCCACGTACACACGGTTGGAGATTTTGCCAACCAAATCCGTCGGATTTAGTCTGACGGATTGTGTCCGAAACTGTTGCATACACACGGTCGGGCCAAGTTGGCGAAAAATCCGATCATTCAGAATGTGATGACGTAATTTCATTACGATGGGACTACATTCAGGCTAGTAGCCAATAGCTTTGATGTAGGAATTTGATCTGAGCATGCGTGGCACTTGGTCCGATCAAAATGCTGTACACATGATCGGATTAGGTCCGTCCGGCCCAGTTGGTCGGGAAATATTTCCAACATGTTGGAAATTTGGATCGGACGGAGATTCGGACGGAATCAGTCCAATGCATACCACACACAGTCGGATTATCTGACGACGCGGTCCTATAAGACTCATTCCGACAGATTCTCCAACCGTGTGTACAAGGGCTAAGAAAGCATAGTACGTAGATTTGGCCGATGCAAAGTGTAGTTAGTGCAGGTTAGATTGGGAAAGGTTGCAGGGTAAGTTCTGGGATTGTAGTATAACATGATGGTTGTTCTTTAAGTCATGGACGCTTAAAAAAAAATTGAAGGAATATGGCAAAGCTCAGATAATTAGCAGTAATTAATGCTGTAGAAAGTCTGAGATCAGCCTTGAGGACAATTAATTAGTTCAAGTATGACAGGCAGCAACCAGGCTGAAGGTGTATCACCCGCAGGGTCTACTGAGAAGAGGGGAGACAAACTGTCATTTGTCATGTCTACTCAAGTGCTCTACAGACAATAATTGACCCATGATAAGTGTGATGGTTCTTCAGGCCTCAAATAGTTCTACAACATCTTCATTTTTCTTTAAAGGTTCCAAAAGGACTACTTTGTGGAATTAATATTTTGGTGAAATGTTCCTTATTTTTTGTTTTTATTGAATTGTATGTTGCAAAACCAGTGTATAGAATTAATAAAATAAAGTTACTGCTCATTTTAAACTATAAAGGTACATAAAATATAATAAATATAATAAAGTATATAATGTTTTTTTTTCATATTTTTCCTGGAAGACTAACTTTCACCATAACAGCACCTCCAGCATTGGAGGAATTATGCTTTTTGCAAAGAGGTGAGAAAGAAAGAGATGAAAGTAAATCTCCTATTAAAGCTTATCTCCAGCTACAGAAAAATTCATTTCAATATATTCCTCAACAGCGCCAGACAGTAAATCCATTTGTGTGCCAAATGCCATTGAAAGCCTTGATAATGCCTTGTAAAAGTAACGGTGACACCAGCAATCCGCTGCACTATGTTGTGGGAGGTGCCAGCAGGTCCACCCACTACAGGCTGTCTGCAGGAAGTTATAGGAGGGCGTGCCGGCAAGAGCAGTCACTCTGCGCAAGGAGAGAAAACAACAGTGACCTTTCTTTTTTACAAAAAAAAAACTCTTTTAACCACTTGACCTCCAGAAGATTTACCCCCAGTCATAGTCCTTATGGTTCACTATTGAGTTGGCCCACCCTTTGCAGCTATAACAGCTTCAACTCTTTTGGGAAGGCCATCCACAAGGTTTAGGAGTGTGTCTATGGGAATGTGCATTTGTGAGGTCATATATATTACCAATATTTATATACTGCAGACAATTTAACAATTTCCACAGTGCCTTACATATACATTTACATTAGTACCTGCTCGCAAGGGCATATACTGTATATATATATATATATATATATATATATATATATATATATATATATATATATATATATATGTATATATGTATATATATATATATATATATATATATATATATATATATATATATATATATATATATATTGTTATATTGTTAAAAGTATTGGGCCACTTGTCTTTACATGCACATGATTTTCTAATGGCATCCCAGTCTTAGTCCATAGGGTTCAATACTGAGTTGGCCCACCCTTTGCAGCTATAACAGCTTCAACTCTTCTGGGAAAGCTGTCCACAAGGTTTAGGAGTGCGTTGATGGGAATGTTTGACCATTTTTCCAGAAGCGCATTTGTGAGGTCAGGCACTGATGTTGGATGAGAATGCTTGGCTTGCAGCCTGACATCGGGTTGAGGACTTCTGTGCAAGCCAGCCAAGTTCCTCCACCCCAAATTCGCTCATCCATATCTTTATGGACCTTGTTTGTGCACTGGTGCACAGTCATGTCGGAACAGGAAGGGGCCATCCCCAAACTGTTCACACAAAGTTGGGAGCTTGAAATTGTCGAAATTGTCTTGGTATGATGACGCCTTAAGAGTTCCCTTCACTGGAACTAAGGGGCCAAACCCAACCCCTAAAAAAACAACCCCACACCATAATCCCCCCCTCCACCAAATGATTTGGACCAGTGCACAAAGCAAGGTCCATAAAGACATGGATGAGCCGGATTGGGGTGGAAGAACTTGACTGGGCTGCACATAGTCCTGACCTCAACCTGATAGAACACCTTTGGAATGAATTAGAGCAGAGACTTCGAGCCAGGCTTTCTTGTACACATCAGTACCTAACACAAATGCGCTTCTGGAAGAATGGTCAAACATTCCCATAGGCACACCTAAACCTTGTGGACAGCCTTCCCAGAAGAGTTGAAGCTGTTATAGATGCAAAGGGTGGGCCAACTCAATATTGAACCCTATGGACTAAGACTGGGATGCCATTAAATTTCATATGCGTGTAAAGGCAGGCGTCCCAATATTTTTTGGTAACACAATAGTGTGTGTGTTAGGCGGTCATTAAGTGGTTAAATGTAATCAATATTTATTAATTGATTGATTGAGTGAGAACGGCACAATGTTAAAATTACAGCCGAAAGAAAATATTGCAAAATATGTTGAATATATTTTTTTAAAAGTATGCCTGATCTGTGATTTGGGTTGGTCAAGGATGCATTAATATTTCAGCTAGAATCTCTTCTGAAGAATTTACAATGCTGAAAAAGAAAACATTACCCATAGACGTTGGCAGCTCCAGAATCAATACTTGCTTCCGTTAACTGATCATGTATGATTTCTGTCCTTATTTGTCATGCTAGTAAGGGCGTTCGCTTTGAATGTGACGCTTTCATATTCCAGCCAATTCATATTACACCGAGAGGACCTTGCGGTAGCCCCACACCTGTTCTGAACAGATGTCAGCTGGTCAAGGTTCCTTGTTCTTCAGAATCACCCTTTTAGTGTCACTGTGTAAACTCTGCTGGTAATCAATCATCATCTTCAGCCCCATGCTGATTGCTGAGCTGTGAACCATACATTCAGATTCATCACTTGTGCCTTCTCACAATGCACTGGCTTGCCCTTTATCTTGGTGGTGTAAGATGTGATTACAGACAAACTGTCACACGGGGAATAACTGATGCTCAGCATGGCAATTACAAGCACAAGCTGTCTACAAGCTCCTCTCCTAAGGCAGCCAAATCATTCCTATTCTCATGCATAGACAGCTTGTATCAGTATTCCTCTGGCCACGCGCTATGCAGAATATGCAAGCAAAGTAAGAGAGAAGATTATACAGCTACAGATTAGCCAGATTAAGTAAATAAATTGTGCTAGAGGCCTATTTTGATTTTCTGTTTTCATTAAATATCTGATCGGTGAATTAAAAGCCTAAGTGCAGCCAAAATTAAAAACACAAAAATCAGCACAAGGGATTTACAATAGGCTGTGCCGATGCCTCTTCTGTTACGTGAAATACACCTCCGTCCATGCCCCTGCAGCCATAATCTACCTTCACATAAAATATTAAATTACATAAATTAACTAAGATATGGTTACAGGATATTCATATTGTTTCATCAGATGAGCTAAACAAGTATTCAGCTCATGCAGGTTGAATTCTAGAAGCTACATACAAGGTAGTTTAGAGCTACATGTGGATTCTGATCCATTAATTGGACACCACTGGTATAAATGGTTGCACAATGATTGCTTATTTAAGCTGCATTTATTGTACAGGTTTATTTTCCAACCTAGTGATTTGAGATCATTCTTGAAATCAGAAGAGTCTAAAACGCGTTGCCTATTTGTGAACATCTGAAGTCAGACATGTACCTGGAATCACAATATGGGAATTGTCATTGCATCTTCTTTTTTCCGTCAGTGTTAGTTGTCTGATAGTTAAGCTGATTTAAATAGTTTTCTAAGTCACGGAGTGGGACAAGTTTGCAGCAAGCAAAGTCAAAGGAAACTCCTTCTGAAGTCAATGGAAGGTCCTTCTGAAGTCAAAGGAAAGTTCCTTCTGAAGTCAAAGGAAAGGTCCTTCTGATGTCAAATGAAGACCCTTCTGAAGTCAAAGGATGGTCTTTCTGAGGTCAAAGGAAGTTCCTTCTGATATCAAGGGAAGGTCCTTCTGAATTCTAAGGAAGGTCCTTCTGAAGTCAAAGGAAGTTCCTTATAATGCCAAAGGAAGGTCCCCCTAATGTCAAAGGAAATTTCCTTCTGAAATCAAAGGAAAGTTCCTTCTTAAGTCAAAGGAAGTTCCTTCTGAAGTCAAAGGAGTAATTCTGACTTGCATATTTCTTCCAGGTTATTAGTTAATAAAGCATTGAAGTCACTAGATCAAAAATGCAACTAACATGGCTATAAGGAGAAGTCAGTAATGGCAGCCAATGTATTCCTTCCAGTACAGGATTCCTTAATGAAATTAAACTGTAGCCAAAACTTTTCTCTTTCCTTTGTACTAATTGGAGAACCTCTGCCAGGTTTCCATTAATTATACAATATGGTGAGGAGGGGGAGCTCTGGACCTCTAGGTGCAATTGTAGTCCTAGTTGGGAAATATTCCAATAGGGTGAGTGAATTCACAGACAGCTATTTAATAATATATAGTAAAAGCATAGAAGGGTAAAATATGTGTGCATTATATGTGTTAAGAAAACATTTTCCTAATTTTTGAATTATTTCAAGTGACCAACACATTTCAGGAGCTCAAATGTCTCTCTTCATCAGGGCTGTGAGCTTTTTTTTTTGATTGGAGAGCTCTAAAGGCCCATACACATGATCTGACTTTTTGACAACAAACATGCAAATTAGCTGTTTTAAGGCAACATCCAACCGTGTGTACGCTCCATCGGACAAACTTTTTCGGTTTTCATCAGATTTTTGTTGGCTGTGCAAACGGACAAACTTTCCGGCAACAAAAGTCCGATGGAGCAAAGTCTGATCGTGTGTACAGAAAACCATAGGACTTTTGTACAAAGTACAAACACGCATGCTCATAACCAATGCAAAAGATCAGAAAACAATACAGACGTTGACCAAAAGTGGCAGTAAAGAGCAGAAAAAACACGTGATTTGGTGAAAGTTGGCTGAAAAAGTCCTGCCGTGTGTATGCAATACAAGTTCACGGCCGACGCCCTTTGTACAAAGTGTGTACAAAGTCCTATCATGTGTATGAGGCTTAACTGTGACTCAGCATGAGGCTTCTGCAAAAGACCATTGCTTTTACACAGAGAGCAAGGAAGGAAAGCAACTGTAAGGGCTCATTTAGGCTCATTTAGATGGGTGATCTGGTGTGGCCACTGGCAGGCATTGGCACAGGGTGTGTAAACAGCCACAGCCAGCAGCTTGTACAAATGAATCACAGGATGATAGATGCTGCCATTGTCCACAACCGTTCATCCCAGTGGTTACACACCGAAAGTAAGTGTCCTTCTCTGGAGCATGCTGATGGAGGATAGACTTTTTTATTCAGGCTCTGGCTACTTTTTTTAAAAAAAACCTGTAAGGGCTCACTCAGATCAGTATTCTGCGGTGGCTGCTGACATGCATGGTCACAGTGTGTGCAAACAGTCACAGCCAGCTCAATAACAGGCTGACAGGCACCGCCCATCCCATGCCCACAAATGACAAACATACCAAGCTACCTCGCTCTTAGGCCCCTTTCACACTGGGGCGGTGGGTGCGTCGGTGGTAAAGCGCCGCTATTTTTGGTGGGGGGGCGAGGACGGGTAGTGTTTTTTTGTTTGTTTTTTTTTTTTTACCCTATGCAGAGACTACATTAATCACTTAAGGACCGCCTCACGCCGATGTACGTCAGCAGAATGGCACGGCTGGGCACAAGCACATATCTGTACATTGCTTTTTAAGTGCCCAGCCGTGGGTCGGGAGCCCACCGGTCCTGAGCTCCATGACCGTGGCCGCGGGACCAGTAGACCCGATCGCCACTGGTGTCCCGCGATCGGGTCACAAAGCTGAAGAACAAGGAGAGGCAAGCGTAAACAAACCTCTCCCGTGCTTCCTACTGTGGCTGTCACCGATCATCTGTTCCCTTTTATAGGGAAGGACGATCAGTGATGTCACATGCCAGGCCACTCCCCCCTACAATAAAAAAAAACACATAACGTCATACATAACACCTACACTGCCCCCTAACGGTTAACTCATTCACTGCCAGTGTCATTTACACAGGAATCAGTGCATTTAAATAACACTGATTGCTTTATAAATGACAATGGTCCCAAAAATGTGTCAAAAATGTCTGATGTGTCCGCCATAATGTCGCAGTCACAATAAAAATCGCTGATCGCCGCCATTACTAGTAAAAAAAAATTAATAAAAATGCTATAAAACTATCCCCTATTTTGTAAACGCTATAACTTTTGCGCAAACCAATCAATAATCGCTAATTGCGTTTTTTTTTGCCAAAAATATGTAGAATAATACGTATCGGCCTAAACTGAAGGAAAAAAATGTTTTTTTATGTATTTTTTGGGGATATTTATTATGGCAAACAGTAAAACATATTGCAGTTTTTTCAAAATTGTCGCTCTATTTTTTTTTTAAATCGCAGAGGTGATCAAATACCACCAAAAGAAAGAACGGCAATTTTGTTTGGGAGCCACGTCGCGCGACTGCGCAATTGTCAGTTAAAGCAACGCAGTGCCGAATCGCAAAAAGGGGCTTGTTCCTTTGGCTGCAAATTAGTCCGGGGCTTAAGTGGTTAAGGTAATGAGCTGTATGGGTTTAGAACCACTAAATGCTTTATTCTGTACAGAAAGTACTAAAAGTACATGACTAGTAAAGAAGCATGTATATCAGTTCTGCTTGTCCTCATATAAAGTGGGAACCTTTGCCTCCTCTTCATCCCTGTAACCATGCCGTAGCTAATGTTCAGCACATTACTGTGTTTGCTGAATGCTGCGTGTGATTTTTTTTTCCCCCCCAGCCTGAACACAATACCTGCTTTAGAAAAAGCCATTATAGGTAATCTCACGATCTTTAGAAGCTGAAAATATGCCATCAGTGTTGCTGAGCAAATACTCAGTCAATAACCCCTAGGGCAAACACACAGAAAATAACATATTTAGCAATTTAAAATACACATTCTGCAGAAATTAGTAAATAATTCAGATAATGTTTCTGAAAGGAAGCCATGAAAACCAGCGAAGTTCTGGCCAAACTATAAGATGTTAAATTAATGAAGAACACTGACAATTGCCATTCGACTTCGATGCCGAAAGTTGTCGGTAAGGCGTCTAGGCTTCGTTCAGAAAGGATCATTTGTAGGATGGAGAGAAGTGATGGAGATTTGTCAGAGCTCATGTTTCTACAATCAGTAAGCTTTTCTTATTCATAGATGCAGGTAAAAGGGAAATAGCTGCAAAGCTTATAACAGCAACAGCTTATAACTGCATGCAACAATTCCATATATACCGTATTGAATGTGTACTATAAACCAAGGTTGAAGCGATATGTTTTTTACCTTTATGCATTTTATGCATGTAGGTCGTAGGAGTCCGCATGGGGTTTGCCGGGTGTGCCTGCAGTGCCAATTGCCAATTGCCTCCTGCTTTCCTGTCACCAGCCCCTGTCTCAGGTGCTGGTTCTGTGTAATGTTATCTTCATTTATTAGCAGGTGAATGCAGCCCTCCATGCATTCACATACATTGGATCTGGCCCTTAAGTGGAAAAAGTTTGCTGACCCCTGACCTATGAGGTAACGGTTAGAAACTGACGAGATCCCATGAAAATCTTAGACACCATTCAATGTGTCCATGTATTTTTGGCACTGCTTTGAGGAAGGCTGTCAGAGGGTCGAAACGCATGGGGAAAGGTAGGAAAAAACAGAGCTGCGGGGGGCTGTGTAATTTGCAGGGGATGTTTGTAGGGGGCTGTATAATATGCAGGGGGTGCTGTGTAATATGCGGGGAGGCTGTGTAATATGCAGGGGGTTTGTGTTGAGGGGCTGTGTAATATGAAGGGTGGGCTGTGTAATATGCAGGGGGGTTGGGTAGGGGGGCTGTGCAATGTGCAGGAGGGTGTATTATGCAGGGGGCTGTGTAATATAAAGGGGTCCAGAAGTATGGGGCTGTTTAATGTAAAGGGGTTCAGAGGTACAGGGCTGTGTAATGTAAAGTGGTCCAGCGGTACTGGGACTGTGTAATGTAAAGGGGGCCAGAAGTATGGGGGCTGTGTAATGTAAAGGGTTTCAGAGGTACAGGGCTGTGTAATGTAAAGGGGTCCAGAGGTGCGGAGGGGCTGTGTAATGTTCCCGGAGTCAAGAGGTGTATGGCGCTGTGTAATGTAAAGAGGGCCAGAGGTGTGGGGCTGTGTAATGTAAAAGGGTCCAGAGGTGCGGGGGCTGTGCAATGTAAAGGGGGCCAGAGGTACAGGGGCTGTGTAAGGTAAAGGGGGCCAGAGGGGTGGCGACTGTTTAATGTAAAGGGGGCCAGAGGTGCAGGGCCTGTTTAATGTAAAGGGGGCCAGAGATGTGGGGCTGTGTAATGTAAAAGGGTCCAGAGGTGCAGGGGCTGTGCAATGTAAAAGGGGGCCAGAGGGGCGGGGGCTGTTTAATGTAAAGGGGGCCAGAGGTGCGGGGGCTGTTTAATGTAAAGGGGGCCAGAGGTGCGGGGCTGTGTAATGTAAAGGGGTCCAGAGGTGCGGGGGCTGTGCAATGTAAAGGAGGCCGGAGGTGCGGGCTGGGTAATGTAAAGGGGGCCAGAGGAGCGGGGGCTGTGTAATGTAAAGGGGTCCAGAGGTGCTGGTTCTGTGTAATGTTATCTTCATTTATTAGCAGGTGAATGCAGCCCACCATGCATTCACATACATTGAATCTGGCCCTTAAGTGGAAAAAGGTTGCTGACCCCTGACCTAGAAGGTAAGAGTTAGAAACTGGTGAGATGTCATGGAAATCTTAGACACCATTTAATGTGTACATGTATTTTTGGCACTGCTTTGAGGAAGGCTGTCAGAGTCGAAACGTGTTAGCCTGTCACAGTCACTAAAGAATTTCACTTTATGGTTGATACCGAGTAGCCGGCTTGAACTTACTACTATTTTTGTCACTGGAGACAAAAAGCCCAAAGCTCTTACCACCAAAATTATTGTACCGACAAACCTGTGCTCTTGTAATAAAGCGAATCAGCCTAAAGGCTGAACAGGAATTTCCGAAAGTCTACTTGCTCTAAGTGCTTATGACAATTGAATGTCACTCTTTAATTTAAAGTCCATTTCTGTCCCTGCTCACACAGATTGTGGGCTCATAGTTAAAATTTTATCTTGATAGAAAAAGCATGTTTTATGCAAAAGTAATCCCCCAAAGGTTAGCAGAAACACTTGTTAAGCACGCCCGTTATTGATACAGAACCGGAATGCTCAGTAACTAAGTTATTCTTTGGCAGATATTTGGTAGGAAAATGTAATTTTGTAAAGAGAAGCAATAGCGCTGAGTGGATAATAGGATTCAGCTGGCTGCTGTGTGCAGCCTTTATCCATATATCTTTGAAAACTGTTGCCTTTTTTTTTGAGGTTGCATTTAGGGCAATGATGTTGTGTCAGTAATACATCACAGATATCACCACTGAAGCAATGCAATTACGGTCTGTATATCTTGTGATAGTGGTGTGGTTAAAAAAAAAAAAAAAAAGGAAAGAAAAATAATGTAATGCTTTTGATTTATTGGCTTAAAGCTGAATTCCCTGCTGAGACATAAACACCACCAATTAATGCACCTTTGTATTTTATTAAAAAGTATATATATATATATATATATATATATATATATATATATATTTGTTTTTTGTTTTTTTTAGCAGAGGCACTATAGAATTATGGGTGTTGCAATTTTTATGTCCCACCGTATTTGCACAATGAGGTTTTTTTTTGGAAAAAGTAAATTTAAATGAATTTTATTGCATATAAACACAATATAATACTTATAATAATAATATTTTTTTGTAAAATATAAAAGTTGATATTACGACGCGTAACATGCCATGCTTTATAATTGCATCCACACGTGGAATGGCGGCAAACTACGGTACTTAAAACTTATCCATAGGTGACGGTTTAAACGCCTTTACAGGTTACCAGTTTAGAGATAGACAGGAGGTCTGGTGCTGGAATTTTTGACGTTTGCGACAATACCTCACATATATGGTGCGATCACCGTTCACATATGTGCGTGGGAGTAATGTGTGCACTCGCACTTGCGGATAAGCTTGGGGGGGGGGTTGTTTTTTTATTTATTTTATTATTAACATTTATTTTATCCAAATTGTTGTTGTTTTTTTGTTTGTTTTTTTACACTGTCTCTATTTTATTTATTTTTTGTATTAACTTTATTGCTATCACAAAGGATGAACAGCATCCCTTGTGACTGCATGGGATATTTATTTATTTATTTTATTTATTTCATTTACTTATATAGCGCCATCAATTTACTCAGCGCTTTTACATATACATTGTACATTCACATCAGTCCCTACCCTCAAGCAGCTTACAATCTAAGGTCCCTAACTCACATTCATACATACTAGGGACAATTTAGACAGGATCCAATTAACCTACCAGCATGTCTTTGGAGTGTGGGAGGAAACCCACGCAGGATATGAGAGGTCCTCTTTATGAAGAGATCTGGGGTCTCCAATGGAGACGGACAGCTGCTTTTGCTGGCCGCTAACAAAAATAGAGAGGCGGAACCGGAAGTGATGACATACTTGTCATATCCGGATTCCAGGTTCACAGCGTTGTGCAGGTCGCATTGCTCCCAGGTTCTGCGATCTGATGCCAGAGCCCGGAGGAAAGGTGTCAGTGACGGAAGCCCTTCCACCAACCACTTAAATCATTTCTGCAGTAAAGGGAATCGCTAGCTGACATTTTTAATACCGGGATGATGCCTACAGGTGCAGACATCATCCCAGTATAGCCACTGCAACCCGATGACATCCATGGACATTCTACGGTTGGCAAGTGGTAATGCAATCAGTTTAATTATCTAAATCGGTCCTGATTTCAGACTCCTCTAATTTCCTACATCTCATAAAGACTTTATTTATTGTAATTTGCTATATATTAGAAACCTGAAAGGGGGGGGGGGGCACTAGGTGTGTTGCATCATTTAGATATATTGACAAAGGACAAGTGGAAAGAGAAGAGGGATGGCCTAATCACTCTTCTTCTCCTCCTTTATTGTTCAATCAGGCAGGGGGAGTGGAGATAACCTGGCTCCAGTGGTAGAGGAAAGCCAAGTCACCGTCCCTTATGACAAGTCACAATTCTTGCTATGCTGTCTGCTAAGGCTCTGTATATTTCAAAAATATTAATCTTTTGATTGAAGTTCAGCTTTAAAATGAAAGTTCAATTTTTTATAAAAAAAAAATACAAAACTGAACCTAACTCCAAAAATTCTAGCCAGGTGTTTGGAGGTGTTGTTGATGTAGCAGTCTGTACATCCGTCACCACAATACAAAGCCCCAGAGTGAGTATCCATCATAATGCTCAAAATGGCAAGCACTCATTGGTCAACAGAGCCACATGACTGTGCTGACCAATGAGAATGGCATTTTCAGTTTCTTCTTCTGGTAAGATGTCCCAAAAGAAAGCAGTGTAAGGCAGAAGAAAGCAGTGCTCACACTGACCAATGAGCACTTGCCATTATGATGGATACACATTCTAGGGCAACAAGCCCCTACAACGGCAGCAAAGGGCATCACAGCATATACGTGCCACTACAGATGACCAGGAAATTTGGAGTAAGTTCAACTTTTTAGTTTTCTTAAAAAGGTGAACTTTCCCTTTAAAATATTTGATCACATACAATGCTTTTAAGTCTACATCAAAGTAGAATATCTTTTTTTTTTATTTAACTGTTTCTGACCTTTCTCTCTTACCTTTCTTACTTCCCCGGGGATAAGGGAGAGGTGATGTGGTGTCAGATTTAACTGGCAGCACCACCTGCAGGCAATTTATAGTATTTCTAGTATTGCAACTTGTGCATGCAAACTAAGTGCCACCTGTTAAATAAATACGCCTGATGTAATGAATATAACACATGTAGGCCTGAAATAGCTTTCATGCACAAACTTCTTCTTTAGACCAGTGTTTCTCAACTCCAGTCCTCAAGGCGCCCCAACAGGTCATGTTTTCAGGATTTCCCTCCGATGAAAAAGCTATAGTAATTACTAAGGAAGTGAAACTGATCAAATCACCTGTGTAAATCATGGAAACCCTGAAAACATGACCTGTTGGGGAGCCTTGAGAACTGGAGTTGAGAAACACTGCTTTAGACTCCCTCCGATATCAGTGACTTGATCAAATAATTGAAAATCGGTTATGTGATCTGTGTTGAAGAGAAGGATCAAACATCAGACATGATCCTCTTAATTTAGTACCCGCCTAGGATTTTGAGATATGACAGCCTCCATTTTTTCTGACCAGTATTCCAATGTTTCTCTTCCTCAATTTCTCTCCATCAGTCAGCTAATGTGACCATAGTGCTGAGGGAGAGGGGCATAGGAGGGTCAAACAAGAATGCTGTGGATGCAACAGGCCTTCTTTTTATTAACTGATGATGTCAGTAGTTGTTAGGATGACAGTGTCTCAAAAGACGTAGCGGTGTTTAATAAAAACCCAAGGAAAACAGGAGTATAGGCGCCACAATCTTCCCACAAAAAAACTCCGCCTGGTGCTCAGACCTTGAGGCTGCGGACACCTCCAAAATACCAGAATGGGATGGTCGGCACTCAGGGTGACACCAAAAAAGTATTTCTTTATTAAATACATGTACAAAGCTGTAAAACAACCTACGCATTTCAGACGTCAGTCCTTAGTCATGGCTGAGCACAATGAAAACCCGTGGCTTTGTGTAACTAAAAGGCAGGCTTCATCCACATGCTGGTTTGTATACAATTTTTGATCAATTTTTAGGCATTTTGCTAAGACACCCCTGAAGAATCCTCAAGGCACCCTGTTTGAAAAAGGATGAATTAAATCAATGCAATTTCGATGTTAAGATGGGATATGTTCAGTCTTGACAATTAAATCTTTCTTGCCCCGGGCCAAGAGCTAAAGAGGGCCAGAAGCAAATCCATATATTGTAAGGCTGAAATTGGCAGGATTGTGGATAGTGTGTAACAGTCACTTAGGTTTCTCATATACGGGTGGTAGAGGGCTTCAGGGTCCATGAATGGTGTGTAGTAAACAATCTTTTCTGGGCTCTGGAGCCTCTGTAGTGTCTCCATTACCTCCATTCCTATGATTAGTGTACTTTGAATCTTCATTGCCTAATCACAGGAAGGGGGTGGGCAGGCACCCAAGGTCTATTGGCGTGATGGCGAACCTTGGCACCCCAGATATTTTGGAACTACATTTCCCAAGGATGCTCATGCACTCTGCAGTGTAGGTGAGCATCATGGGAAATGTAATTCCAAAACATCTGCGGTGCCAAAGTTCCCCATCACTGATCTTTTGCTTCAATGCAGTGGCAAAACCTCCAGATCCTCACATTGTGGTCTGCCAATGTTTTGTAAGTTTATGGATTGGCTAGACAGAAATACCTATCCTTTAGCCAGCTAAAAAGTCTCCCATGTATGCAATGGTGCACTAGGTGGTTTGCCTGGGGTTCAGCTTTATTAGAAAGGTCAAATGTGTCCATATTATATATATTTATGGGATCAATGCACTTTACATAGAGTTGCTGGTCAAACACAAGATTTAGCATTTCAGTAAATGATAGTTTATTTAGAAAGCCCTCTTTCCTCAGAGGCAGTAGAGATAATGACATTTATTGTACTGCATGGTATTTCAGTGCTGAAGGGGTGAATACTATATTTCACAGCAAGAGATTTAATTATGCATTTCTGCAAATGATTTGCACTTCCGTAATGCGAGTGATATTCTGCTGCGGGCCAAAAAGGCTTCTCACATCTGCTAGCCACTTAACATCCCCTCCTTCATTTCAAGAATCATTCTTAATTAAATAAGAGCTTGGAGTTGTCATCTGTGAACTAGTGTCTTGCAGGGGACAAAAAAACACCATATTTCACACACTGAAAGTTTAATAAAGTTGAACAGAGTTTTAAAAGAATAATTTATCTAGACAGATTGTTAATGTATGATGGTGGCTTTGTTTCTAAGGTGAGTACTTTAGCCAAATCATACAGCACAGTACAATTATGCAATGGTCAGCTCAAGAAGCCAGCAAAGAGAATCTCATTCACACTTGGTCATCAAAGTTGCGTGACAAATCTTTCCCCATGTTTTCCAATGATAACAGCAACTTCAAAGTAGTTCATGCACTACTTTGGTCCGGCTTTCATGCACCTTGAGGGCTGTAGACATCATTGTTAACCATTGGCGGCTGGTGCTCAATTTCCTCAGGGGGGGGCACCCCGCCAGCCACATGCCAGCCAAACAACTCCCGCCTCCCCCATCGCATGATCGATTCCTGCTTCACTCTCTCGCCCATTGCCTGTCATGCCCCCACTAGCCCCACACTTAACCCATCCAGATCGCGGCTTCAGCAGCTTCAGCGGCTTCACCACTGCATCTCCTCCCGAGTCCTAGCGGTCGCTTCTCCTCACGGTCAATCAGGGTTTAGGATTCGGGGCCAATCGACTGTTAGGACTCCCACCCAATCAGGTCTCAAGACCCAATTCCTGATTGGCTGGGAGGAGAAGCAGAAAGACATTAGCAAATATTAATTTATTAATGTCACACAGCTGGGTGGGCTCGGGGTGCATTGCTCTGCACCCCTAGCCCACCCTTTTTTGCTTTTGAAGCCAATTAGAGCCTCAGGCTCTAATCATGTGCTTCCAAAAAAAAAAACATTGAAATCCATGCGTCCATCACCCTGCATGTAGATTAGGGGCTGGACACATTGATTAGGTGGGTGGCGCCCCTGCGCTCTGTATGAGCGGCCGCCACTGATGTTAACCCTCAGAAGGAACGTCGTACCTGAATATTATACAATGCAAAAGTTGTGCAACAGTTGTCCATTATCACTGGTTAAAGCCAAAGTCGTATCCAAGTTGCACCCATCCAAAGTTGTTTCAAATTTGCACTCCAAAATTGGCGCAACTTTGGAGTCGTACAAGTGTCCTGGAGCCTTAAAGGGCAACCTCACTTATTGATGAAGACTTGAACCTTAACCAACTTTTTATTGCTATCACTGTCCCTGGTCCAGGTTTTTCTTCATTTTCTGTTTGGAAGAACCATAGTCACCATGCCAGTAAGTGAGGGGAAGCCTGTCTACCAGATCCCCAGTTATATGTACTGTGGGAGGTGCTTTTACTAGAGGAAGACATGGAACCATGTCACTGCTTTGTAGTGATACAGGATCCATGCCTTCCCTCCTGTCAGAATGGCAATCTGGCTTGTTTACAAACGGTGCCAGCGGACATTGAGTCCGAAGTACCTGCCACTGCGAACTGCCATAGTGGAGCAAGCTAACGGTGGTGCACATGTGTGCCCCCAACCCGAAAGAGCCAGATCACCTATATATGCGTGAGGAGGTGCCACCTTGTAGCAGTAAAACTGCTATAGAGCGGCCCTTAAGTGTTTAGGCTTACTCTAATAGTCCTAGATGGGACAGGATTTATGGAGTATGACTCGCCCTACTAGTAGACATCAAGGCCATAATGCTCAATGTCAGGCAGCAGTTGCAAAAGTTAATAGAACCTTATCATGCATGAAATAGATGTCTAGAAACTGATTTTTCATGCATGCATCCCAAATACAAGTTGAACTTGTTACATCCAGTGGCAAAAAGTGTGAGAATAAAAAAATAAAAATAATGAGTCAGGGAAGAATGAGCATATACAGTATGAGTTCAGACTGTGCGTTTTATTATTACAGAAAAGATCTTGTTATTTGTAAGTATATTCAAGGTCAAGCCAGTGAACTTTCCAGATAACTTTTAATATGAAGGAGAATGCAGCTGCTTCTGTGTCTTCCCCTGAGATACAATAACTTTCCATTAAATTTGCAAATGCATTATAATAATTGCTCATTTAAACTGCCAGCATTGTTAGTGCTTGTTGTAAATGTTTGCATTTGTTAACGCAAAAATCTAAACTCAAGAATAAAAATTGATTTTATTATAGCTTAGATGTCATGGTTGCGTTATTTTTCTTTTTTTTTTAGGTTAATTTTTGCAAGTACAGAAAAATACCTGTTGTCACTACCTCTTCATTACACTTAAATCTTAGACAATGTTATTAGTTCTTGTTAGTTCTTTTCTAAAAAAAAATATACAGAACACCACCTCCCTATGCTATAGAGGGGGGAGAGAGGGGGAGATGTTTGTAGTTTGAATTATGCAGATACAAAAAACACCCATTCGTGAAGAAACATATTTAAAAAAACAACAACAAAAGTTTGTTTCTTATGATCATCGGTGCCCTCTAGTGGCCATAATGTAGTATTTTATTTTATATCAGGAGAAATACCACATTATGACCTTTAGATGGAGCTCATCATCATGTTCATATATATATATATATATATATATATATATATATAAATTTAGAATAACATTTTATTAGACCTTACAGAGACCATTAATGATAGCTGTGTATGAATGCTGTGACATTTACACAGTATTTTTTTATTTTTTTTAAATAGACCCCCCCCCATGTGAACTTTCTGATTACTATTGTAGTGTTTGTTGGATGTTTTTAAAGCTTTACTATCTGATTGAGCAATCTCTATTAGATCTACCAACATCTATGCAGTGCAATGGCCTGTCTGATTACATATAAATTGAACAGATTGTTTAGGCAGACCCTCACATTACACAGTATTGGCATATCTAAGGGAGAGTATACAGAGATTATATAATGTGTATGGTCCACTTTAGGGTTCACTGACTGTTGACTGGTTCCATTTGATGCTTGTCCTATTCTTAACAAAATTAGAGATACCCTTTAAAACAAACGCCACTTCGATATTAGCTTAATATTTCATTTTTTTTTTTTTATATGTCTTTTGATTTTAAGTAAATAATAATAAAAAAATCAGGGAAAGAAGAAAATAGGAAGAGAATAAGATAAAGTGCTTGCTGCAGGTCTTTTGAGGCTTTTAAAGGTTAGAGATTTAAATAATATTATTCCTGTAGCTAGTAATTCTATATAATTTACACACACTGCAATCCTTAAAACTATATAAATTAAATGCTTTTGGCCATTGCTCTACACGTTTTGCCCACTTGTATAAATTATATACCTACTGTAAAGCTCTAGCATATCTCCTGCATGGTATTAGCCTTTTAACTTCCTAAATATATCTTGGACACATCTTCTAGAAATATTATTACCATGTGAGAGAAATTAAGATAAAATGCTACTATTTAAAAAAAAATATCCCTGCCAAAAAAAGGCAATTGTTGCCTTCCTGTCTCATTGCCTGGGCTGACCAATTCCGCTTGGTTGAATAGTTATACCTTCAGCACCCAAGCATGCATCCAGGAGTATCATATGCCTGCACTCAGTGGTTCCTCCCACCGGCTCCTGTGTCACTACTGTGTCCTACAGGGATGTAGCGGCCGGCAATCTCTGGTGATCTCTGGACACCAGTCGTTTTTAGTTGGGAACTATAGTTGGTTAAAATAGTACATTTTCACATCAGTAAATAAAATAAGGAACATTTGTAGCTGATACACATGTCTGCACAAGGTTGTTGTGACATGGGCCTTACCAACGGCCAGCTCTGATTAAAGGTTAAGCAATGGGCACCATTAAACCAGCCTTTCTCAGCTAGGGTTCCATGGAAACTAAAAGTAGCCACCCGACACCAATGTTCTTTTTAGCTGTCTGTAATGGTGCATTCTTCCCAATGACCACCAATGTAGGAACCATTCCTGGTGACCAGTATGCTATTGTACCTTGGATTGTAGAGATAAACATTTTTAGCAGGAATTCCCTAAAACCAGAAAGTTATTTTATGGGTCCCACAATTTTTAAAAGGTTGAGGGAGTCTAATTTAGACTATAGAGCTAGATATAGTAACAACCACCAAAATCCCATTACTTAAAATAATGTGAATACATACACAAAATATAGGTCTGACTAAATCAGGGGTCTCAAAGTGGCGGCCCTCCAGCTGTTGTGAAACTACAAGTCCCATCATGCCTCTGCCTGTAGGAGTCATACTTGGAAATGTCAGCCTTCCAATGCCTCATGGGACTTGTCGTTTTGCAACAGCTGGAGGGCCGCCAGTTTGAGAACCCTGGTCTAAATGCTTGATTCACTTGTTAGATACAAATTATTTTGACACTTTTCCTAAGCAATTATACAGTGCTCACATTATGGTTCTGGACCCAAGAGTTAGATCGTGGTGCCAATAGATTTAAAGATGGCATACACTTTTTTAATCTCTTTTGGGATTTATTAACATGAAAGACTTTGAGGCTCTCAGAACCCCATATAGGTTTATCATCCTGGGTTCAATTCATTAACAATTTTGCTAAACTTATTCTGATTTTGGAGGGAACCACATTGAAGTCTATAAGGCAGTGTTTCTCAACTCCAGTCCTCAAGGCGCCACCCAACATAACAGGTTTTCAGGATTTCCCTTAGATGAAATGGCTGTGGTAATTACTAAGGCAGTGATGCTGATCAAATCACCTGTGCAAAATAATGGAAATCCTGAAAACATGACCTGTTGTGGCGCCTTGAGGACTGGAGTTGAGAAATACTGCTATAAGGGGCCAATCGTGTTATTCAGTTCTCACCGTTTGCTGGGATAATAAGCAATATATTTTCGATCAAAAGTCATGGGAAACTGGGCAATTCCATGGGCAAAAAACATACCAAGGTCAAATGAAAAACAAAACAAAACATTATTTCTCGCTATGCAGAATTTTCAGCTCTTCCTAATCGCTCCATCACACAATGACAATGTGTCTGCTGTGTGGCCAAATGTAGCTGATTTATTTATTCATTTAAATTATTGGCTCATGTAACTCAGCTGACCAGGAAAAAAATCCAACCAGACTATGCACAATATCAGAAGTTTGTTCCTTATTTCTGCCAGAGAGCCTACAAAATATTCAGCCAAAATATAGCAATTTGTGAACTTTGCTAATGTTAAGGAGTTTCTGGAAACCCATGTTAGTGGTGAACTATGGCATACCGGAACCATGGAAAAATTATGAAGTTCACTATGTGTAAAGGGCTTGAAGAGGAAGTAAAGGCTATTAAAAAAAATAAAAAAATTCAACCTGCAAGGCAAAGGCATAATGAGCTAGTGTGCATAGCATACTAGCTCATTATGAATAACTTACCTGAGAACGAAGCCCCCGAAGCTGTCCTCCTCCTTTATCTTCGCCGCTGCCATGTATCCCGGAGTGACTTCTGGGTCTCGCTGCTCCGGCGCTGTGATTCGCTGGAGCCGCGATGACGTCACTCCCGCGCATGCACACGGGAGCCGACACGAGTGGCACATCGCCATGATCTGCGGTGTGCTCAGTGCGCTTGCACGCTGCTGTCTACAGTGCATGCGCGGTAGACAGCGGTGCCTGTCTTTTTGTAAATATCTCCTAAACCATGTAGGTTTAGGAGATATTTCTTGGACCTAAAGGTAAGCCTTAATCTAGGCTTACCTGTAGGTCAAAGTGGTTTGTAAGGGTTTACAACCACTTTCAGACCAGCACATTGCGGTTTTCAGTTCATCAATGTAGTAAGATTACTGACAGCTGCTTCATGATTGGCTGTTAGTATAAAGCTTGGTTTATGCCATTGTATAAAACAATGTATGTCATGCCTGCTATCCAAAACTGTAGGAGAAAAGCATGTGGGTGTAATGCAATGTTTGCAATTAGCGGGGAAAAAATAGAAGACATCAGACTGGTTGATCAAAAGACCCGCGACTTGCGATCAAGGTTTCAAGTTTGCAAATAAACTAATTGAAGTCTACAATAACGATGATGAATTTGCTTTGGCATACAACATCATGAGCATATGGAGAGTGTTTAAGCATCACAGATGTGTTTTTCAAATAGTCTCTTTCAATGATTTTTTTTTTTTCTTGTGGAAACCATTATGTGACATCTTTGCAGAGTTGAAACACCCGTTAAGCTTCTTAGTCTGCACATATTAATACCCTTCTGTATCCATAGCATGACATATCTTTCATAAACTCCACTTCAATGCAAGTCTAAATAGAATATATTGATCCAAAACTAGTGATGAGTAACAAAAGTTTCAACAGCGCTCCACTGTAGACCATGGGAAGAAATGTAGAAACAGACTTAAATGATAATGAATTATCTGTTATCCCCAGTGCAGCTGGACAATAACCATACCTGGAGTATGGATGGCAACAAGACAAAACAAGCAATGTCAGCGCTCAGTGGGTAACATTAGGTGGACATAGCACTGGCAGGAACCATGAATGGCAGGTGATAGGTTGAATAAAATATTCCTTGTGGGTAATGTTAGTGGATCAGGACAAGTTTAATGAATAATCATCATGACATTAAAAAATAGACAAACAATCCACATACATGTCATGTATTGAAAATGGGTAAGATTAAATGAGCCTATGGTATCACTGGGGGTTCCTGGAGCAACGAGGAGCTAAAGATGACCAACGATGAAACAGTGTAGCTAGGGGGTCTGGATGGCATGCTGGTGGATGAAGAACCGCTCTCCACAAGGCAGCCCGCTATGGAAGCTGACAGGCAGATGGATGTGGAGGGGGAGACGCAGACCGTTGGCACTGATGAGACACTCTCCCTAGATAGATCCATAGCGAGTCGATGTGTCAGGGGTGTGTGGTGGAGCAGGAAGCCGCTGAAGTCTTGAGCCAGAGACCGGGGAAAGCCGGGGAGGGATCGTACAGATGACATAACAGGTGGTGGTGTCTGGAAATCGGAAGTCCTCGGATGTCCTCAGGAAACTAGCGTGAACCTCAGGCAGGAGGGTTGCCGGGAAGATGCATTTTGCGCCCATGCGCTTTTTCAACTGCATGAAAGTGCATGAAAAAAGCACATGCGTGTGAAAAGTGCATGCATTAACACTTGGGCACACCTCTCCTGTTGCTTTCTCTTTCTTTTTTTTTTGTTCACTCTCTTCCATTTTTGGAGATTTCCCACATCTTCCAGGCTATATTGCAGTAAAATAGGTACAAGAGATTACAAGCCAATATGTGGAGCAGGATGACATACTGCGACCCAGCTTTTTTCTGACATTTGTTGTTTACAAGTAAAATCTGTATTAGATTAGAACCCCCAAACATTATATATTTTTTTAGCAGAGAACCTGCAGAATAAAATGGCGGGCATTGCAATTTTTTATGTGACACAGTTTTTGCACAGCAATTTTTTCGAGCGCATTTTATGGGGGAAAAATACACTATAGAAAAAAAAAAATAATATTGCTATCGCCGGAAATATATTTTATTGCTATCACAAGGAATGTATACATCGCTTGCGATAACAATACAGCATTACAGGTCCTCTTTATGGAGAGATCTACCCTTAAAAGAGATTTACCCCTATAAGCAAAAGATCATAAACATTTTTTCTTTTTTTTTAGTATTTTGCTTTAAGAAAAAAAAACAAGTTTACATGACACGATAACCAGAAGTGACGTTATGGCATTGCTGCGGTCCTCCACAGGCATTGAGATGAGCGGTGGCCATCTTGCTATTGCTCATCTCTATTGGCAGACACTGCCGGTGCTGGATGGTTCCCAGGCTCAGAGAACAGATACGTAAGCCCGGGAACCACCAAGAAGCAGCGGGAGGGGGCATCTCTTCAGCCCCTTCTAAAAGTGATCCCGTGGCAAATCCGCCACTGAGATCACTTTTATCTAAAAGCTTCCTGTCTTGCCATCTCTAGACACAGATGGTTACCGGACTCAACGATCGTAACGTATGCCCAGGAAGCAGTGGGAGGGTAGGGGACACCTCTTTTGCTGCTTCTAAAAGTGATCCAAAGACATGCTGGTGGGTTAATTAGACCCTGTCTAAAAAATTGGCCATAATATGTGTATGTGTATGTTGATGTATGTGTTTGTAAGCGAGCCGGGAACCCTACAGGGTAAAGAACGATGCAAAGCCGCATATGGACACAGGTGGCAAGAAAGCGCCCTGAGGCGATTCAGTTTGCATAGGTAGCTCTATACAAGTCACTCATTCATTCATTCCTCCTGTGGCCTCCACTAGGATCACTTTTATATAAAAGTTGGCCACTTGAGCGAAAAGAAAATACCAGGGTTATGGCATCTAGCTGCAGCCACAACCCCCGTATTTAACATAAAAGTCATGATGTAAATTCCCAGTTAGGTGGTCATCAAGTGGTTAAAGTAGAACCCCAAACATTTTTAATATTGTTAATCTTTACCTGCCCTCCCAATTCTTCAGGGCTGTCCTCAACGTCTCTACTCTAGTACCAGCAGCCCTATTTGCACAAAACAACTCTCTGGCCACCCTGCCCATTTCCTGTGAGGCCAAAACTGTAGTTTGCACACCTCAAAAGGGATACGTGGGGTGGGGGAATTACACCTGCGGGGCTGCAAGTACTCCAGGACTGAGTGTCTCTTACAAGTCATTACATGAGCACCACTCATTCCCGGAAGAATGCCTCCTCCATGCTGCTAGGGAAAGAGGAACCTGTTGTGAAGTCACTGGAGGACTGCTGGAAAAATATATGCATAGTTTTATTTATTTATTTTTTAATATAAAGGAATACATTGGAGGTGGGGAGGTGGGGGGTCCATGAAATGCTGGAGTTCAGCATTAACAAAAAAATTATAATGTACTTTGGGCAAATTCCAGGCAAACCATTTATATAAAGGCTTGGTTAAAAACAATTCTAATTCTGGTATACTTTACATTTTAACCTGGGGCTATAGCAATGACAGCAGAAAGCTAATGTAATCTACATCCATTAGGGATCGAGCTCCAGTGCTCCGTTACATGCTGACACCCGCGTACTTGTGTTGTAACTACGCCTAGGACTGTTCAAGCCCTTTACAAACACTTCTTTAGGTGACTTCATTTGTTGGCTGATACAGAATCTCAGTGTATAATGGAACAGAAATAAAATGGAACTCAGTGTGTGCTTTCTTTTCAGATGATGGAATTACAGTATTAGTGTAATGTTGCAGCATTGATTCTTGCCATGCTGGGCTTTGTATTTCATTGTTATTAACAAAAATTATAAGCGAAATACATTTTCTATGTCTCTGATCTCCTCTGTAATACTAATCTACAGAGTTACTGAATCCAAGTGCATAGTCACTGACAGTTATATCTTTAAAGAATTATTTTTCCTTAGAGTGGGGGTCCTTTTTCTAGCTACAAACGCATCTCTGCTATATAAAACAAGAAAAAAAAAATCATTATCCCTACCGATGTTGACGGAGGCACCATACTGCGTGTTATGTGAGCATTGCAGCTTTTAAAATGGAAAACAAACTAACGTTTGTAATGTGATCATATCCCCGTCAGTTATCAAAAAGTCTGATTCTCACTAAGAATAGAAATTTAAGTCCACACATAACTGATTCTTCCAATTTGGGTAGAGAACTGGGTTCAACATTCCTCCAAGTCTTTACAGATTTCTAGGATGCCAGCAAGTACTCAGGGCCAGCAGTGCCAGGATTTGGCATTTTATTGGGCATCCACCAACAAGTTAAGTGACTTTTTACCATGTTCCTATAGAGAACCCACAAGAGTGATCATAAAATAGAAATGAAGACATCATATTCTCTCCATTAACATGTAAAATATATCTGGACCAAGAACGCCATAAACTAGACTGGATATCTCTTGAACATCATCTTGTAGAAAAGTCGTCCCATCTCACTATAACCATAATGTTTTCCCTAAACATCCCTGCTATATTTCTATCCATCTCTTTATTATATATGTATGAATAACATATGATACATACAAGTCAGGGAATATAATAAAGAGCAGAATTAAAGCTGAACTCTGGGCAATTTTTTTCAATGCAGTGGAGCTGTACCCACACTGCATGGGTTAACTGCTCATTCGGTCTAGGGGATTGGAGAGCCAAGATACTCACCCAATCCTTCAATTCTTCCAGTGAAAGGCCTGTCCCTGCAGCTCGTGCCCCCCCCCCCCCCTCATAGTCCAGCAGCCTTGTGCGGTGGACTGTTCCTTACGTCATCCAGCCCATAGAGTGGTGAGTATAGGCTTCGTGTTCACACCTAGACAAAACAAGCAATTAACTAATGTAGTGCAGGCACAGCCACACTGCATGGGCCAAAAAAATTTTGCCCAAAGTTGGGCTTTAATTAAGATGGAGCAAGGTTTGGGTCAGTACACTAAAAAGGGACATTTTAATTATTGGCACAGTCTTGTGGTCTGAGTCAGGTTCTATATACTTTTATGTCTTGAATACTTCCACATTGATCCTTTCCTGCCATGTTTCCCCATTCTGTTCAATGGTTGTTTTGGGTGCGCCCAGGGACTTCTATTGCATTCTTCATAATACGTAATAAAAATTTGACAAGACCGATAGGAACCCCTTTATAATAGCCAGAGCAGTTAGGAAGACAAAGGAACTGCATGGAGTGCGGGCACTAACCCAATGCATGGGCCAAAAAATGTTTACCCAAAGTTGGGCTTTAAGTGAGATGGAGTAAGGTTTGGATCAGTACACACAAAAGGGATATTTTGGTTATAGGCATAGTCTGGTAGGCTGACTCAGGTTCTTTTATGTCTTGAATACTTCCACATTAATCATTCCCTGCCATTATTCCCCATTCTGTTCATTGGTTGTTTTGGGCGCGCCCAGTGACTTCTGTTGCATTCTCCATAATACATAATAAAAATTTGACAAGACCAGTATGAACCCTGCATAATAACCACAGCAGGTGGGCAGACCTTGAGTGCAAAAATATCACCAACCCAGACACTAAAAGCTTTAACCACTTGCTGATTGCCTACTAAACTTTTACTGCGGCAGTTCGGCTCTCTTGCATGAAATCCCGCACCTCTATGCCATTTTGTGCAATAGACACTGGCGGGGGGGGGGGGGGGGGTGAGTGTGCATTGGATTGGCCACAGGGGATACCAATCAACGGGCCACGGAAAATCGTTCCCCAGTGATTGAAAAATGGCCTGGCCATTAAGGGGGTAAATCTTTCTGGGGCTGAAGTGGTTAAAAGATCACCCTAGAAAAAAAACAATGTTAGTTTAAAATAGACCATATAAAGAAAATGTTGTGATCTGAATCCCTTGTTTTTGAGAAAAACACACTGTTGATGTACTAGTTGGCAGGGAGTAATATCATTAATAGGATGGTTTTCTCAGACTGACCAGTAAGATTTTACTTTATAGTTTACATTTCAGCTCCTTGACTCCCAAATACTGCTACCGCCTAGATCTGAATCATTGGGAATGAAGACCGTCTTACATAATGGAAAGTTCATTAAAACTGGCCTACACTTGAAAAAAGGTGTATTAACTTGAACATCTATTTAGAATGTGAAGTTTGTTGAAGGCTTCAGAAAATGTAAATTTTCAGTCACACATCATTTTTATGTGTTCCACGGAGCAAGAAAAAGGGTTTTGTTCGCTTTTGTAAATTGCAAAGACAAAGAGAAAAATACAAATTCAATCCATCAGTAACAGTATTGTAACTGATTCAGAATATCAATTATCCGTGAACAAGATGTCCCAGACTTAGTTAAATGTCAAGAGACTTGCTCCAGCAAATAAAACCCTAAGAGACTAAAGACAGCTCGACGCGTTTCACATTCTTCATAAGACAAATTCTAATTAGCGCAATTTTTTCTTTGTTTTCAGCACCAAGGAAAAATCGGAGTCAAATTTAATGTGGGAACAGATGACATCTCAATTGAAGAAGTTAATGCAATTATTAATGATGGAAAGTACCACGTGGTACGTTTCACGAGAAGTGGGGGTAATGCCACCTTACAAGTCGACAACTTACCAACAATAGAACGTTTCCCAGCAGGTAAGAACATTTTATTAAAAATAGTCAGTTTTTAAAATTGTTTTGCAAAGTTAAATTATAGGCTTGAGGTGCATAAACAGACAGTGATGTTTTATTTATTGCAGTAAGTGCACTTAAACAATGCTAAAAAAGTCTTATTTAAGGTTAGCTAAGGTTTTTTTTTTTTACAGACAGCTTATTCATTGACAAATGGAAAGGATTTGACAAAAGATTTCAGTATTAAAATTAAAATGATTTATTTTGATAACTAAAGAACTGTTTTGTGATTTTTATTTTTTTATATGTTTAAATAATATGGTAATTTTAAGATTTTTTTTTGTCACTTTCCCAAAAACTTTCATACACGGCAGAATAATATAGATAAATCATTCATCTGATGCCACATTATAGTCAAGGGAAAGAGGAAAACTTCAGGTATTAAACTGAGAACATACGAACACCAGTCAGAATAGTTATTGAAGCCATCAAGATTTTGTTAAAAGGAAATCACATATATTCATTGAAATTATTGGAATCCATCAGCATGCCTCAAGGTAGTGCTACCCCCACAATATGACAGACTATTGGGTAGTGTTTAAACATTACCTGGGAGTTGGAACTGGTGAGCTGGACAAATATTGCCATTTTGTTGTCTGCTGAACTATGAACATGCTGGGTTTGGGTTGAACTCATCATATTCAACCAGAACCCTGAAGATTGTCTTTAGTGAAGAATTTAAACTAACCCATACATTTAAAAGAACTCAATAAACACTCACCATTCTTGCGGCCTGTGTTGCTGAATTCCTCTTTGATCTTGAGAAATCTAATGCTGAAGTCCACATTGACACCAACTTTTTTTGGGGATAATCAATCTTTTGAACCCCCTGCAGCTTTCTCTGGCACCTTTCTCTTACTCCCACCCAAGTTACACATTTGCAGAAGCTTTGGAGTTAGTGCAGACTTCAGCAGAAGATTTTTTACCATCACAGCAGAGTTTGGTGAGGCAGGCAGCAAGAATGTTGAGTACCTACTGACTTTTTAACAGCTTAATTTAAATTCTTGATTACAGCAACAGGGACATTAAATATTTTGTTGAAATATTATTTACACGCCCCTGTATTAAGGAGCCTCCCCTCTCAAAGACCAGCACTTATGTCCTGTGCTGCTGACTCAATGTCAAGGTATCAGAGAACATCCATGAACTGGGATTTCCTCTGATGGTTTTTCAAAAATGGCGGAATGACTTACTAGTAAAATAAAACACTAGCAAAATAAGAGTGGACTTATTTTACAAAAAGAAGTTGTTCAATTTCAGTGAACAGACCTTATGGTTGCCCAGATGAAAACTTGACTCCAGGAAAACGTCTTCAGCTTGCATTAAAGGATGCCAACACAGCTATTATAATGAAACCAAACTACCTATTGCAGGAAATGTGCTAGTTTTCTCATGAACTTTAGAAAGACATCAGGTGCCAATAATTTTAAGCCACCAAAGCTGAAAATGAAAAGTGTTATGACTGATGTCTCAGGGATCCTTACCAAATAATACTTGGGTATGGCTGGTTATTCCTAGTTCTTCTGAAAGCGGAATACAATATTCGCTGGTTACTTCCCACCAAGATCTCAATACTTAGTTTAGGTGAACATGCTATTATTAGATTTGAAGAAAAGGAACTACTCATTCAATAATAGCAGACATAACACCATGCTAAGAACTAGCATTCATTCCAGAAAGCTGCCACTTAGTTATATTGAGTTTTTTCTGCAAATATCCATGGCTAACATGGTAGAGTACATAACAGCTAGTGATGAACCCAACGATACTTAATGTGGCCTCTACCAATCATTTTTAACTGGTGATCCTTCCAGCAACAAACCTCCTTTCCTAGGGTGACAACACTCACTCACTGCACTGTATTTATGAAGGAGCAGCATTATCATCCTAGGACAGGAGGATGTAACCTTGGCAGGGCTGATAATATTGTTCGAGCTAAGACTGCACTGTGTACAGGAAACAAGACAGCCCTATATTTCTGGACGTATGAACTGGTATTTTTACCACTTATCAAAGCTGCATTCCAAGAATTCAGCAGCTTTGTAAAAAGTGCAGACACACTATGAGTTAAGTCCAGTTAGGTGCATGCCACCTCAAGGACTTATCGCTATTATTTATATGTGACAGGTTTATGGCACTGTGGAGGATACATTTTGGCTATGAGAGGAAAGAAGCACACAGAACAGTTATGCCTGCCCCTCCTCTCTGTCGCCCATTCACAGAAGCCTTTATATTTTGGAAGTGGGTTCACATAATACAAAGGCTTCTGTGAATGGACAGAAGGGGTTGGGTGGGCATAGCAGTTCCAGCGACTCTGCTCTTGAAGGAACTGAGACCACAGTGAGCAGTATCTCTGGAAGTCTATGAAAGGCTTTGAAAGTTATTTTCCTGGAACACAATAAACCCGTCAGATGTGAATAATAGAGATATATCTAGAAGGCAGAAGGAACCTTGTTAGACTTAACTCATGGTATGCCTGTAGCTTTTAGAAAAGTAGCTGAATTCCAGAAATTCAACTTTATCAGACCAAAAGAAAACAAATAAGAGAAGTTGAACATTGTCAAGGTTTACATACATTTCTGCTTTGGTTCTACATTATACAATCTCTCATCTGTTATATTTTCACATGACCCTCACTGAACATTTCACTTGCTATGCTATGTTTCTAGTACATTATGTTATGTTTTTTTTTTATACTGCGTCATTCACTTGGAGCAAAGTGTCCTGCTATGCTGTATGTTTAATTTTAATTTCTTTCTCAGCAATTATCTCACATTACATATTTTTATGTCAATTTCGATAAGAAGCTTGATGTGCCATTTGCCCTTCGCAGAAACAGAAAATGTGGCAGCAGCTGTGCCAGAGATTTTTTCGATAGACGTTCCCAACCAGTTCGGCTTCAGCATGAAGGGACTGTGGGTCTAGTTGTGCCTTGGGGGGGTGATAAGCATTTGTTTTCTCATTTCTGCAGTGCTGTAGTCATGTCCCTACCCTCCTGTCTATCAGCCTCTGGGCTGTCATCCTTCCAACTAAACCTGTTCCGCCTGAGCTTCTGTTTCCCATATTAATATGGCCTAACACAGTCTTTATCAGTATTCCTGAAGAAATTTGTACATGCTGTTTGGCTGCCTCTTTTCCAAGAATAAATTATTTGTGCAAACAGACACACATGTGGTTTTATTCTGCACAGTAAGAAGGGGGTAGGTGAATGTAGTGTATATACAAGTGTCCAACCCATGAAGCTTCATTGTCGTGCCATATTAAGAATTCTGATTCCACATATTTATGGTCACCTGTTCCCATACTAACCTAAATCTGTAAAAAAAAAAAAAGTCAAGATTGGGTTTAGTAGAGGCAATAAAGCGGAATATGAAAAACACCAAATGTAAGGTCTTGGATGTGCATAAAAAAAAAATGGGGGGAATGATTTTCTATAGATGCCTGGGATGCTCAAATTTGCCTGGGTTTGATTTACGAACAATTTTAGGCAAGTTTGCAAACTTTGCGATGAACCTCATTGAATTTTACTCATAAAAAAAGGAGCCGCTCCTAAGACCTCTGCGATCCTCCACTCCAACTCACAGGCGGTCACTCTTTCCTCCCAAACACAATTCAGCAACATTCCGGAACCTTGCGTCACTTCCAAAGGATGTAATAAACTTTATTGTTCGGCACAAGCACAAATACTACACCCAAGTCCCTCCCTCAAACATTTTTTCTTCTCTGCCAATACTTCTGAACCAGTGTCTATTTTCCTCTTCCCATTGAGTGCCGACATCGTCCCAACATCCGGCTCTTTTTTTACTATCTTACAGATGCCGAGAATGGACCTTAGCCCTTGTACACACGATCGGAGATTCAGACGGAATGTGTCCTATCGACCGTTTTGTCGGACATTCCGACTGTGTGTGGTCTCCATCGTACTGTTTCCGTCGGAATATCCGACGGACCAACTTTTCCAACTTGCCAGTAAAATTTTCCGACAAAATGCTCCGATTGGGCATACTCCGATCATGTGTAGCCTACTCCGATGGACAAAGTGCCACGCATGCTCAGATCAAATTCCTAGACCAAAGCTATTGGCTACTAGCCTGAACGTAGTCCCGTCGTAACGAAATAACGTCATCACGTTATGTACAATCGGATTTTCTGACAACTTTGTCCGACCGTGTGTATGCAATAGTTTCGGACAAAATCCGTCGGACAAAATCCGTCGGATTTGGTTGCCGGAATGTCCGACCGTGTGTACAAGGGCTAAGACTGCACATGTCCCTCAGGTAGTAGACAGGGGAAGAGATCTTTGGCAGAGGAGACATTCAAGTCTCATCTGCCGGAAAGTTTTGCCTTGTAGCAATTTACTTTTTCTAACTTTAGTTCAGTGATAAAACATTAGCAAAGTCTAAACAAAACTATAGCACATTCAGAAGATAAGAGCACATAAATTTAGCTTTCTACATTTTTTAAGTATCCATGGTTACCACCATTTGTACAAAATTAATATACATCTGAGGCCACCAGCAAATCCCTGATGTTAAACTCCGAAATGCTAAATAATTCATGTTTTTAAATCACATACACTATATGTAGGCTCTTGCTGCCTTCTGAGCTATCACAAACCTGAATGATTAATTTGACGGCATTGCACGTATTAGCACAGTATGGCTCGCCACAAATTGTTTTTTTTTTTATTCTCCATGAGAACTTTCAGATTTAAATTGTATAGCCATGACACATACTGTAAGTGTGTAATAGCATTTAATCCTGTACACTTGTACCTGTGTTCCACAGCTTCTCTGGCGTACAGACCCAGCACGTTAAGAAAAAAATCATAATGTTTTTCTCCATCGAAGGCAAAAATAGAATAACCAAGGCTTAAGATGTAAAAAAAAAAAAAAAATGGAATAAAAAACTAAATAAATGTACAATTGGCCTAAATTTTTACCTATGGTGGTCGTTTATACCTTTTAAAAAAAGGTGTATCTTAAGCCAAGAAAAAAAAAAAGTTATGTTTTAAATAGTTTTTATATCAAATAGTTTTAAATAGTCCTAAACTATCTTAACTATATTAAATAGTCTTTATTGTTTTATATATTGGTATATTTATATACTATTTATAAAGGGCAACTCCACTTTCGTGAAACAAAAAAAATAGCAAATTAAAAAATAATAATAATATAGCGTATATAATTGCGAAATAAGTCATATTGTAATTGAATGTTATTAAAAATAGGAATAAATTACTAAATAAATGTACAATTGGCCTAATTTTTTTCCTGTGGTGGTCATTTATGCCTTTTAAAAAAAGGTATATCTTAAGCCAAGGAAAAAAATATATATTTTAAATAGTTTTTTTATATTAAATAGTTTTAAATAGTCTTAAACTATCTTAACTATATTAAATAGTCTTTATTTTTGTTATATATATTGTTATATTTATATACTGTTTTTAAAAGGTAACTCCAAAAAAATAGCAAATGAAAAAAATAATAATACTATAGCAAATACAATTGTGACATTACTCATATTTTAATTGAATGTTATTAAAATTACCTTTCCTTTTAAAACTGCAGCTCTGTAATTTTCTGTAAAGTGCAATATGGCTACCTGGAGGTGCTCTGTACTCAGAAACATAATTCCCTGCTTGTGTGATTCTCTTCCTGATTTTCCCAGAAGTCTACACTAAGATACAAGTCAGATTACCAGGCATCCCCTGCAGCAAAACTGTTATTTTTTTGTGAGATACTCCCAATAGGAAATCACGTCTAAAGGGATGCAGACCCTGTCACGTTAGCTTTTCATAGTTTTCAAATTGAATACCTTTTAATTAAATACATTTAATTTGGTCACACCAAATTCCGACCGTCAAGAGTGCGGTGACGTACAACACTACGATGAGCAGCGAAAATTAAATTCAATGCTTCCGAGCATGCATCAAATTGTTTCCGAGCATGTGTAGGAATTTTGTGCATCGGAATTGCCACAGACGTTCGGAATTTCCGATAGAAACCTTTTCCGTCTGAAAAATTGAGAACATGCTCTCAATCTTTTGCTGGCAGAAATTGGGCCAGTAAAAGTCCGATGGAGCATAAACATTTTCCAATGAAAACCTCTCATCGGTCTTTTGCTGACTGAATTTCCGATTGTGTGTACGCGGCGTTAGAGAATGCAGTAGAGAAGGAGAATGAGATCACTAATAGGGAAGCCAAAAATGAAAATAAAAGGAAGACAAGGAAACCTCATTCTTTGCTTTTCACAGTCTGCTAAACGTATGGCCTTTTAGTAAACGTGCTCCAGGTCTTTAGGACCCTAAAAACACCCCTGATGTCTACACAAAAAGTTGGCCTTTTGGGAGTCAAAAGACCAATAATACCCTAAATTGTTATGATGAATAGTGCAGTAGCCATTAAAATATGTGGTTCGCTTCGTTCCGAACTTAAATTCGGACAAATTTTTGGTAATTCTAGTGTATCTGATTTTCCAAATTACAATAGTAAAGAAATTAAACAAATCTGAAATATCGGGAAAAAAAATTTGGGACAAAATTCCGATAGTTTTCAAATCTAATTTGAATAGTTTTCAAATTGAATAATTTTCGAATTTGAATTTGAATTTTAGAAGAGAATAAAAAAAATAAAAAAAAATAAAGGAATTGAATAGAAAAGAATAGACTAGAATAGAAAAAAAAATAGAATATAGATTAAAAGAATGGAATATAATAGTGTAAAACAGAACAGAATAAAAAAAATAAAAAAAGATAATTATAAATAAAAAATTAAAGAAACAGAATACAAAAACAAGAATAGAATAGAAAATAATAGAGTAAAACAGAACAAAATAGAATAGAAAAGAAAAGAAAAGAATAAAATAGAATAGAAAATAAAGGAATAGAATAGAATAAAACATGAAGAATAGAACTATCTTTTCAAATTTGAATTTCAAATAGAATAAATTTGAATTCAAATAGGAAAAAAAAGAATAGAATAGAATAGAAAGAATAGATTAGACTAGGATAGAAATAAAATAATAAAATAGAAAAAAAACAATAGCATAGAATAGAATGAAATAAAAAAAATATAATCATCATCCAGAATTCTCTATATGTCTCAATTGAGTAAAACAGAACATAATAGAAATGAAATTAAAAGAACAGAATAAAATATAAAATAAAGAAATAGAATAGAATAAAAAAGAAATAAAATAGAATAAAACTGAACAAATATTACCATGTTCTGAATTTGAAATCCAAATAAAATAAGTTTGAATGCAATAAGAAAGAAAAATACAATCAAATAGAAAAGAATAGAAAAAATATAACCTTCTTCCGAAATTAGAATTTTGAATAGAATAAATTAGAATTTGAAAAGGAAAAGAAAGAATGGATTAGAATAGGATAGAAAATAAAATAATAGAATAAAATAGGAAAAAAAAAACAACAGCCTACAATAGAATGAAATAAAAAGAATATAACCATCGTCCAGAATTCTCTATATTTCTCATATTTAAAGCCGAACTCCAGGAAAATAGCTATGTACATGAAATACAGTACATACTCTATATTACTAAAAGTATTGGGGAGCCTGCCTTTACATGCAAATGAACTTTAATGACATCCCAGTCTTAGTCTGTAGGGTTCAATATTGAATTGGCCCGCCCCTTTGCAGCTATAACAGCTTCAACTCTTCTGGGAAAGCTGTCCACAAGGTTTAGGAGTGTGTCTATGGGGAAGGTTTGACCATTCTTCCAGAAGCGCATTTGTGAGGTCAGGCACTGCTGTGGACAAGAAGGCCTGGATTGCAGTCTCCACTCTAATTCATCCCAAAGATGATGATGTCTTTATGGACCTTGCTTTGTGCACTGGTCCCAATCATTTGATGGAGGGGGATTATGATATGGGGCTGTTTTTCAGGGGTTGGGCTTGGCCCCCCTTAGTTCCAATGATTGGAACTCTTAAGGCGTCAGCATACCAAGACATTTTGGACAATTTCATGCTCCCAACTTTGTGGGAACAGTTTGGGGATGGTCCCTTCCTGTTCCAACATGATTGCGCACCAGTGCATGAAGCAAGGTCCGTAAAGACATGGATGAGCGAGTTTGAGATGGAGGAACTTGATTGGCCTGTTTTTTATTTTTTGTATATTTATGTTTAATTTGTATGTAGCACAGTGGTCCTGTGAGATACAACATTTCGTTCTACTGTATGTTCTTACGTGTAGTAGAATGACAATAGAGTTTGACTTGACTTGACTTGAGTCTTGACCTCAACCTGATAGAACACCTTTTGGATGATTTTGTCCACATCAGTGCCTGACCTCACAAATGTGCTTCTGGAAGTAATGGTCAAACATTCCCATAGACACACTCCTAAACCTTGTGGACAGCCTTCCCAGAGCAGGTGAAGCTGTTGTAGATTGGGCCAACTCAATATTGAACTTTACGGTCTGGGATGCTATTAAAGTTCATATGCATGTAAAAGCAGGTGTCCCAATACTTTTGGTAATATAGTGTATGATATATTCCCTGTACATGAAGCATCTGTAGAAAATACATACACATGCCTGCAAAGGTAAACGCTAATGCAAGAAAGCACCAACGTTTACCCGAGTGCACCCACATACAGCCATTCACTTCTATGGCTGGCTTCCCCAGGTGAAAAAAAATGCTGCGATTTTTTATTTTTTTACCTAGAGGAGATTTACATCTGCAAACATCAGTGTGCATAAGCCCTTAAATATAGATTTAGTGTTATATTATTAAATATAGAAGTGCGTTAATTTGTATCTGCCTGGAGTTCATCTTTGTTTAGTTTCCTAATCATAAATTACGTGGTGATAAAAGAGGAGAAGCCAATACATTAAACTGACATCATTTACATGGTCACATCAACTTTACGTGAAATAAAAATAAAACAAATCGCAGGTAAAGTGTATACCATAGATCCCAGTCACTATTAATCCTCATTATGTTTCACACTCCTCACTAATTACATTTCATCTGTAGTTCTCTAACATGAAACATTCCACCTATTTATTTGTTTATTGCCTAATGTGTAATGTTTTTCATGGAGACATAATGAGCAGTTGTATTGTAGGATTAGATAACATTTAAATCCCCCCCCCTTCTTTGAGGTTAACAGCTCCTCTAGATTTGCATGAATTTCCCTTCATCCTCCATTTAATGATGATGAATATTTGTGATTTAAGGAATACAGCACCGTCTTCCACACCATTTGTTCTTATGAATACACATCATGGGAAAACCTACAGTATGTCATTTTAATTGCATCTATTAGATGTCACAATGTACTGTACAATCAGCACTTTTCTTGTAAACCATTAGTCTATATCAGTTTCTTCTAAGTAGTGTCTGTCGAGTGATGCACATTGCTTGAACCCAGGAAAGAAGAAAAGGCAATGATATTGTGAAGTTAGCCAAGACAAAAACAAAAATGGCATAATTACAGGTCTGAAATGACAAAAAGATTGCTTGCCTGGCTTAAAAGCCACGCTGATCATGTGATGAGAATCATGGAGGCTACCATTGCTGAACTCTCCTTTTGTGAATACCAGTTCCTCCACTGCCATGCTGGTGCTTTGGCTGCTTTGCTCTGAGTTTCCAACATTGAACAAATTTAAAGATAAGCAATGTTACTAGACATGTGCATTATGTTTTGTTCCGAATCGAAATTCGGACGAATTTTCATTATTCGGACATTCGGATGCATCCGAATTACCGAATTACAATGCTAACGAATTCAAACGAAATTCGAATCAAATTTGAAAAATGACTTTTTTGTCTTGGGGTCACTTATAGCTAGAAACACCAAGTTTGGTATGCAAACACAATAGAACTGGTACTACAACATCTCCAAATTTGGGGTTTCTAGCACCAAGAGACCCCGAGATACATGTCCCTAAAGTCGGGTCGCAAAATATTTTCGAATCCGGTTGAAATAGTTTCGAATGCGGTTGAAATAATTTCGAATCATGTTGAAATCATTTCGAATCAGGTAGAAATATTTTCGAATTTGGTTGAAATATTTTCGAATGCGACCAATTTTTCGAATTCGGTAGAAAGCAAAGTTCCTGCATCATGAATCAAAAATACTTAAATTAAACACAGCCAAGCAACTAGCATCCTCTCCCCTTTCCTCCAAGCTGGCCATTTTTAACCAGGGTTTCAGGGAACCACCCTAGTGTTCCTTCACTGGGTTGCTAGAGGTTCTTTGAGCTGTGGCTAATTGACCTCTCATTTGATGTTGCCTGCACAGTTCCAGGTCCAACACCACTTAGCTTTGGCAGCTGCCTGACACTTATGATCTCTTTAGCTGTCTATAAATGTGGTATTCTGGCCACCATGGTAAGGGAGGTGTTCCTTTCAATGAACCACCAGTGTAAATGGGACATTCTTCACACTGTCCACCAATGTAAGGGACATTTTTCCTCTGATCTGTAATAATTAGGTTTTATCAGGGGCTCACTGAGACCTAAAAAATATTTACAGGGTTCCATGGTGGTCAGAATACCACATTTATAGACAGCTAAATAGATCATAAGTGTCACGCAGCTGGCAAAGCCAAGTGGTGTTGGACCTGGAACTGTGCAGACAACATCAAATGAGAGGTCAATTAGCCACAGCTCAAAGAACCTCTAGCAACCCTTTGAAGGAACACTAGGGTGGTTTCATGAAACCCTGGTTAAGAATGTCTGGCTTGGATGGAAGGGGAGAGGATGCTAGTTGCTTGGCTGTGTTTAGCTTAAGTACTTTTAAATCATGATGCAGGAACAAGCATGACAATGAGTAGTTACATTGCTTATCTTTATACTTCTTCAATGTTGGAGACTCAGGGCACAGTTTGAAAGACCTTATCTTTTCCATAGTTGTATCGGAGATGTATGTAAAATGCATGATTGAGGATAGGATGGAGCGCTATAAAAGCAGCTAGTGAGATGGGAAAAAAGAACCAATAGTCCAGTACTGTATATGCCTTGAGGCAATGCCCATATGCTCCTAGAGCCATACCTGTATTAAAGGTTGTGGTCAGTGTCAGTAGTGGCAGCCAGCTCAGGAGAACAGAAGAGACTTTGTGTACAAAGAGAAGAAGGGAGAGAGAGAGAGCAGCGCCACTTTGAGTGCAGCATTTGGGTATAAAAACAGGTTTAATTAATATCAGGTCAAACTCACATTTGAGTAGTGACAAACATGCATTTGTTTAAAAAGCTCTTTGGTGCTCCCTTGACATCTGGCTGGGCAGTGATGGCCGAGCAGTCCTCAGCCGCACGAGTGGTCTCCGCATCTCCGAGCCTGGAGTGTATCACAGCAGACACGTTAGCACATGTGGACAGGGGGCGTGGTTGGAGCATGTGTGTTCCTTCATCAGGCACGTAAAATGCATGCTCACTTCCCAGATAGCAAGGATAACTTTCCACAAATTTGTGGCAGTGTTTTTGAATTGTAAGTCTGTTCACTTGCTGCATATTTTCCCTGCTGCAGAGCACTTGAAGCACAAGTTCTACAACATTTCCAATTTGTTGCCAATTTGCATGGTAAGTCTCTAGCAAGAGCAAAGTTCCAGTGGTGAGTCTACAGCAAGAGCTCTGCAAGTCTACAGCATGAACATTCAGCCACAGTGCCCCCTGTGGTGGGATGACTATTGCACAACATAACTGAACCAGAACTTGCAGCAGACTTGCAGAATGCTTGTAAGTTGATCTGGAGTCTTGTAATGTGGATTTGCTGCAATTGTGCAACAAACTTGTGAAACCTGGCAAGCCTTGCAATAGCTTAGCAAGTCATTTTAAAACTTGCTTGCTATCTGGGTTCAAGTGAGGATTGAAACTGGACTGTGGTTCCTGCTAAATGGTATGAGACAGAACAGTTTATATATAATCCAAAAGATTTTCTAATTCTTTGTGTTTGCTGGAGAGATCTGAGCATCCTTTATTATAGTCAAGTAATATTCAACATTTATGCATCTGGGAGAAGGCTGCCCTTGTTTTGAACTGGAAAAGCATGCATTTAAAGGCTGAGGTGGATAACCCCTTTAAGTGCACGAATTACCTTGCTGTGCCATCATCGTGAATTACCTACACCTCTGCATCTTCAGTTTTAGATGAATACAGATGATACAAATATACATTTAAGAAAAAAGGCTGTCATTTAAGCCGAGCAAAGAAACCATTTTTCTTCAGCTCCGGTGCCATCAGCTCTATTGATAAAGCAGCACTTTCACAGGATACACTCCCAATCAATGCTGTTTGTCTTACAAAATGGTATTGATTTTCAGATGTTCACAACATGTCATTTGCAACAGTGAATTGTTTACTTTCCTCTAATTTCTGAATACATAAGCTTTGACGAAACAGCCTTGTTCAATATTTTGAGATGGTTTAAAGTGTTTGAAGTAGATGAGCACAGTTCTGAATTGTGGAATACCCCTTTCACTACTGGTGGTACTGATCAATGTATAACACCAACAGAAAGCCTCAGCCATTTGTATTTTGTAATCTTATAATCCACGTGCATATAAAATTTTTTTTAAGTCAAACTCAATTTTTTCTTATGTCTTCTGACTTATCACATAACATGCAGAGGAAAGTGGAATGATAGTGCTGGACCTGTAAGTTTATTTTTTGCTGGTGTTGTTATCTTAAGGTATTAATGTTGGTGTAAATGATCTGGTTCTCAGACAGGCAGCCTCCACACCCCAGAGGATCTCCACGGTCTCCTTGGCTTGTAGAGCAATGTAAGAAGGGTTGACATTTAGGCACCATGCCACTGCCAAGAGGTCCAGATACAACTTTATTCCATTATAGGTTAGGATTACAGATCAAGAAATGTCAAACACGTTTCGGGGGTCTATGTGCCCCCTTCATCAGGGCTTGACTGGCAACCAAGTGAACAAACCAGTAGTGAAAATTGACCTACAATGGTTTTTATTCCAGTGTCAGTTGAAAGCACAGTCATCAGCTTGTTTGACAGCCATAACATGCTGAGTCCTCTTTCTGTTTGGTTTTCTTATGGCAGTAGGTGGTCTTGGATGATGCTGAGAGTGGTGCCAAAGTGATGACTGCACCACTACTAGCTGCCTTAGCACACTGTGAGAGAGTTGTACTATAATCACACGGTCTTCTGGGTTGAGTGAAGCTGAGTGAGTCCACTCTGAGAATTGGGGAAATATTATAATGAATGAATGAATGAATGAATGACTTGTATAGCGCTACCTATACGAACTGAATCGCCTCAGGGCGCTTTTCTTGCCACCGATGTCCATCTGCAGCTATTTATGCGGGCCTATAACCTGTAGAGTCCCGACACACTTACAACATTGACAAACACATACACATATTATGTCCAATTTGTTTTGGACAGGGTCTAATTAACCTACTAGCATGTCTTTGGAGTGTGGGAGGAAACCGGAGTACCCGGTATAGACAAAAAGGGGTACTGTGGAGGCTTGGAAGTACAAGTAAGTAAGTAAGTAAAGTAAGTATTGCAGCCAGAGTTTCTTTTTTTTTTTTAAATAGCTTCTGGGGAATAGTTGCCAAAAAAAAATAAAAAATAGCCTGGGGTTGAACTTTAAATATTTTTCGTTGATAAACTGTGTTCATATATAATGTACATATGAGGAAAAAAAAGGAATTGATAATCCTTGGCAGAAGTCTCACATAGTGCTTATTGACAGAAGAGCTCCATTCTATGACTTCAGTACCAGCCATGGCTAAAGGTCAGGCAATGTCACTGACTTTTCATGTGGACGGCTTGAAATAGTTCTGCAAACCTAAAGCACCCATCTGCCATCATTTCCCCGAGCATCTGTTTCTGTTATTTAAAGTATCTGTGTACCTTGCCAAAAGCATTCAAAGAAAGTACGTGCAAGTTACAGCACTGCCGTAGCAAGGAGATTACTGCTTTACAGTAAAACATCTCTGAGGCAAAAAATGCGCAAATTGAAATGCCATCTTCAGGCTTGGCATAGAAGTCCCCAGGTCTCCTTGGCTTAGGGCGACCACTGGCACTATGCTGCTGACACAGAGCAGATTTATTTTCCCCAGAAATGCTATTATTTATCATTGCTAAGACCTGTGGTGCTCTCCTATGCAAGACCTATTCTAAGCAGCCACCTCCCCTCCACTTTCCCTTGTGTAACTAGCTACGCATAATATTTTAGGGTCTGACTAGACGCAAGGTTGATTTTCATTTATTAAAATTCCAATAAAACACAGTGAGTGCTTCAGAGGTGAAGCTGCTAGAACAAAGGTGGCCAACCCTATGATAAAACACAATAACAAAAAGTACAGCACTACAATACTTCAAACATAAAGTGCCATGTATATAAAAAAAAAAAAGTGAACATAGATCGAGAATGTGACCATCTTACATCACACAAATAATGGATGATCAAAATCCTAAAAGTCCATGAAGTGCAAAGTATGTGCCAAAATGTGTAAAAATCATTCAGTAACAATGTATTCCCAGGTGATATCAGGTGAAGTGACTCCGGTGCTGCTTCCTTCATCAATGTACACTCACCAGAATTCCATTGGTAAATGACATAATGAGGAAATATTCTTCGAGAGTTCCCGGTAATTATCAAGTGGCTCTTCCACAGGTGAAACAATCTCTCACAATGAAACTTGATCAAAAAGGTGCTCACCCCCCTCCCCCCAATGCAGATGGACCCCCTGATGACATGCATGAGCACAAAATGTGCATGGAGGAGCTTTGCATGCTGATGCCCCACCGTTGTGTCCTGATCTGGGATCGGCGGCTTTTGCTGTAGATTTAGCCATTTATGTTTTAATACTGGATGTATATCCTTCGTTTTATTTTAGCATTTTAATGGTCAGCACCATCACATGGGCGGCGCTGACTAATTAGAAGCACATAGCCTGTCATGTGAGCTGGGAAGAAGATGCGTGGATGACAAGGGGATTTCTAAGCCCCGGACTCCTGACGTGGATATACCGGGCCTCAGAACGGGAGATTGCCGGGGTCCAGGTCAGAGGGACTGGGAGGGGGCCAGGAGGGGTTTCTGTGCAAGCTCACCTTACAGATTTTTCTGTAAAGATGAACTTACCCATGAATTTTACAATAAATGACTACACCATAAACCTTTTCCTGGGCTCCATGTCGTGAGCACCTTTTTGGTCAAGCTTCAGTGCGAGAGATCATGCCACCTGTGGAAGAACCACTTGATGATTGCTGGGAGCTCGCAGGGGATATTTTGTCATTATTGTCATTATTGGGTAAAACTCTTGTCAGATTCTTGTGCCTAATTCAAGAGATGTCCGAGTCTTATAGACACAATGGGATTTTAGAGAAATTTACTCCAAAGTGAGGTAAATCTCCTCCCAAACAATTGTCACTGAAACAAGTGCCCCTATTGGAATGTTTTTTTTTCTCTAAACCTGTTCTGGTGAGAACTCAAAATGTTGGATTTTCCCTTCTGGTGATATTGGTTACCAGAACAAATAGAGAAAGCAGAATCATCCCAATGGAGACACAGACAGCAATACGAACTTGATAGGGGTTCTAAGCCTTTCACAATTCATTGTATACTAAGAAAAAGTTTGAGCTTTGGATACACTTTACTGTGAAACTTCACCATGTAAAAAAGGTAAAATGGACATTAATGAAGTTTTTACACTTCAATTTCAGCAAACTTTATTGCAGAACTATACCTGCATCTAATGTTAAAGCAGAACTTTGGGAATGAGGCAAAATGTAACCTTTCAGTATGGCCCTGGTACCGCAAGGGTTATATGCTTATTTAGTCTAGGAGTGAAGGGATAAGATGTATGTTATACCTTATTCTTGGCTCTGGTAGACTCTAGCACAGTCCTTGGCTGTAGGCTATTAATCCTTCATTGTTGATGAGAAGATGAGCCTGTGACTGTGCCCAAAGAGAGGATGTCGTGGGGGCTGGTCCCATGGATTTAGGAACCCTGCCATACCTAGGAGTAAGGTAAGTAATGCACCTTATCCCTGTACCCCTAGACTACACCAGCATTTAATCATTGCAATGCGAGAGGAGGTGGGCACTGCAAGGGCAGATTGTGTCACATTCCCAGAGTTCAACTTTAAGGTAATACAGCCATCTTTTTTCCTTTGAGGTTGTTTAGCCTTGGAGTGCAGGAATAAGGTGTACTACTTACTTTATTTCTGGCTCCAGTGCTGTTCTCAGGCTTTGGGCTGGAGACTAATAATTCAGCATTGTATGTGAGGAGGCAAACCTGCAACCGCATCCTGAAGCACCTTAGATAGTATGCTGTGGGGTCCAGTCACATGGATTGAAGGACCTCGCCAGAGCCAGGAATAAGGTAAGTACCACACCTTCTTTGTGCACACCTATACTAAACACACATTCAAATTCAGTGTCTGCAGGTCCCTTTGCAAGGGTATATTTTGTCTCATTTCCAGAGTTCAGCTTTAGGATAATACAAACACTCTTTTCCTATGAACTTGCTTAGTTTAGAGGTGCAAGGAAAAGGTGTGTTACCTTATTCCTGGCTCTGGAAGGCTCCAGCTCTGTCTGCAAGATCTGGGCTGTAGGCTACTAAGCCTGCATTGTACGTGAGGAGGTAAGCCTGCAACTTTACCTTGAAGAGCCTTAGAGAGAATGTTGCACTTTTCAGTTGCATAGAATGAACAACCCTGCTGGAGCCAAGTATAATTTAAAGTGGTTGCAAGCCTCAGACATGAAATATCAACAAAACACGTCCCTCTATAGTGTGTACTTGTCTCAGTTAAGAGCACTGTCATTTCTATCTGATGCTGTTTTCCTCTGCTATCAGCAATAATCACTTCTGACAAGTTTTCCTGACACCAAGAGAAAAAAAGTGACAGGGGAGGGAGCTCCAGCACACACCCTGCGAGTGACGTCCTAGCCCTGTTCCAGTGTGCTGTATGGAGGGGGGGGTCTCTTCCCCCCAATCATCTCTCAGAGCTCTCCTCACTGAGCTCTGCAGAGTGTAACTTAAGCTCTCTGCCCCATTGTTTTATAACAGCTCAGAAAAGCATTATAAATGCTGGACTTTGAACAGTTGTAGAGAAGAGAAGACTGCAGATAAACAGGTACAACTTATGTAGGAGGATTTGTTTCATCTCCGTGCATCACCTGAGGCCAGTAACTTCACTGGGTATGTATGAGGGTTTACAACCATTTTAAGTAATACAACTTATCCCTGCACCTCTAGACTAAATGAGCTTTAGCAATGTGTGTGTGGGGGGTGGGAGCACCACACAAATCAATTTTGTCTTATTTCTGGAGTTCAACTTTAAGATAATATAACACCCTTTTCCTACAAGCTTCTGAAACTTTCAATGTGAGAACCATAGGTGTTCGCAGATTATTGCATTAGGGTATGTACCCCAAAGTGCATGCTTTTCTCTGCAGCCTCAGCTTCACTGGACAGTGAATGAATGGGAAGTTCTCTGTGCTGAGCGGCTTCCTGTTCATTCACAAACTGAAGCCTAGAAAACGTAGTTTACATCATTTAACATTCTTCAGTTATGAATGGACACAGTGAGCGAGTGTGTTCACCTAGAAAAGGATGGGGCCTGTAAATTACATACTAGCCCCTTCCCCCTCTCTCCATCCTGAAACATCCCCCGCAGCAGAGAGGTGGGAAGCCAGCCACACTGCGGGGGGGGGGGGGGTGCAGTAGGGGAAATCGGCACCGAACATAGTGATTAGGGTGTTATCAGGGACACATGGCAGACCCCCTGCCCATGTCTATGGTGAGAACCAAATAGGAGACTCTCTGGGGAGGATGCAAACATCAGTACACTAAACTTTGACCAGCATAAGGCTATAAAACTCAATACTAACACCTAATATACCTATAAACCTTGGTAGAGAGACCTTGTCCTTCATACATTCATCATTATGATTACTGATAAGTGCCATAATGATGAATGTATGAAGGACAAGGTCTCTCTTTATTTATGCTGCCTTTAGCAACCGACCAGGATAGAATTCCGGTAAAAGTTACAAAATGACTACAGAACTCTGATTTGTCACTTACTAATGCACAAACAAGAGACTTCTCTTTTCTCTTATTAATGTTTTCCCCCTGGCATATTATAAAAGACATAATAAATATCTCCCATAATCCTTTAATTTAATTAAAACATTAGAATAATAGAAAACCACACATCTTTGAAAATGGCGTCATTGTGTTTTACTGTTGTTTGTTGTTTTCTGAGGCCTTATTAATTCCTAAATACGGAAAGCCATAGGGAGGTAAACTAATGGGAATTTCGGACTATGAGCCGGACACAATGTTTCCATTATGCCATTGTTCCTGTCGGTAATGCAGCCATTATTTGTGACAAACTGTGTGAAAGCTATCTATCATTGTGAAATGAAGATTGCGCGCCTTGTTAACCGACTAAAGTCCCAAACCACAATCCATGCTTGCTATCAATTCCTCAATGGTCGTTCCTAATACCGAAGACTTTGAAATCTTAGCAACCTATAAAGAGAATATGAAAACCCCAAAAGGGAATTATTGTCCTCGGCTTTTCAGAAAATTCAATGCTTCCAATTCAAATTCTAGCTAAATTCCTGGTGGAATAACACGTATCTGGATGATATAATAGGAAGTAAAAGATAGACTTGAATGCTTAAATTCCCCACAAAGCATTGCAACCGTTGCCTTTTCATCCCACAAGTTTATTATCGCTGCAAAGTTTAGTGTTTAGTGTTCCATTTAGGCACAAGCATAAATATTTGCAACATATCTACATAGGTTTATATCTGATCCTGCAAAGCTGTTCGAATTTAAAGGAGAAATTTAGGTACATTTCGGTAAAATGACTCAAATTGGCAGCTCTGCATCGTAGAGTAATAGGGATAGGTTAGGGATGAGAATGTTGACAGCTCCCCCCAATTTGAGGTCCATTATACTGGAGGTTCATTATATTCTGAAAACTGTGTGTATAGCCTTAACTTTTTTTTCCTTAATTTTAGATAGAGTTGGGAATAATTAGAATCAATCTCGAATTTGTACTGCATGATGTGAAAGAAAGGTATAGGGAGCTGGGTCTCTTAAAGGGGTTGTAAAGACACAATGGAGGTTATTTACTAAAGGAAAACCCACTTTGCACTACAAGTGCACTTGGAAGTGCAGTCGCTGTAGATCCGAGGGGGACATGCAAGGAAAATAAAAAAACAGCATTTTAGCTTGCACATGATTGGATGATAAAATCAGCAGAGCTTCCGCTCATTTCAGATCTACCCCTTAGATTTAGAGCAACTGCCCTTCCAAGTGTACTTCCAAGTGCACTTGCAGTGCAAAGTGGATTTGCCTTTCGTAAATAACCCCCAATGTTTTTTTTTTTATCTTAATGCATTCTATGCATTAAGACAAAAAACTTTCTGTATGTAGCAGCCGCCCAAGCACTCCCTAATACTTACCTGAGCCCCATCTCTGTCTAGCGATGTCCATGAATCCCTCGGCTGTTTGGGACTCTACCTCCTGATTGGCTGAGACACAGCAGTGGTGCCATTGGCTCCCGCAGCTGTCGATCAAAGTCAGTTAGCCAATCAGGAGAGAGAGGGGGCAGGTCTGAATGACAGCTCTGTGTCTGAATGGATACACGGAGCTGCAGCTCGGGTGCCACCATAGCAAGCTACTTGCTGTGGGGACACTCGACAGCATGGAGTAGCCAGGGGCAGCAAAGAGGGACCCAAGAAGAGGAGGACCCAGGCTGCTCTGTGCAAAACCAACTGCATATAGGAGGTATGTATAATATGTTTGTTATTTAAAAACAACAACAAAAACAAAAAAAATGAGACTTTACAATCACTTTAAAGCAGTAGGTGTTCTCAGTGAGATCTTAAAGCGGGAGTCCGCCGGGACTCCGCGTTTTTTTTTTTTTTTTAAAGTCAGCAGCTACAAATACTGCAGCTGCTGACTTTTAAAATAGTGACACTTACCTGTCCAGCGCGCCCGCGATTTCGGCACCCGAAGCCGATCTCTAGATCGACACTCGAGTGCTGCCGCCGCCATCTTGGGTATGGGAATCAGGAAATGGAGCCTTTCGGCTTCATTTCCCGGTTCCCTACTGCGCATGCGTGAGCCGCGCTGCGCAATGAGGACGGTCCCCGCTGCCTCTGGGATCTGTGTGTTTCCCAGCAGGCAGCGGGGCACTTGCGGAAGGGGGCGGGCACTTGCGGAAAGGGGCGTAATGTACGCCCCTTTCCGCAGAGAGCTAGCCCGGAAGTGGGTGCAGTTACCTGGATTATCCAGGTAACTGCACCCCCCTCCCCCCTGAAAGGTGCCAATTGTGGCGCTGGAGGGGGGGAGGAATCCGATGAGCGGAAGGTCCATTTTAGGGTGGACCTCCGCTTTAAAGTGATTCTAAAGGCAGAAGGTTTTTTTTTATCCTAATGCATACATATAAAAAAAACTGTGTGCAGCACCCCCCCCCCCCCACCCCCAGTCCCCCTAATAATTACCTGAGCCCCATCTCGATACAGCTAAGTTGCACGAGAGATTCAGCTATCCGGGACTCTCCCTCCCTCATTGGCTGAGACACAGCAGTGGGTGCCATTGACTCCTTCTGCTGTCAAGCAAAGTCAATGAGCCAGTGAGGAGTGAGAGGGGGTGGGGCTGTGCCGCAGCTATGTGTCTGAATGGGCACACAGAGCAGCAACTCTGCTCGGGTGCCCCCATAGCAAGCTGCCTGCTGTGGGGGCACTCGGCTAGAGGAAGGGGCCAGCAGTGCCAGCGGGGTGCCCGAGAAGAGAAGGATTGAGGCTGCTCTATGCAAAACCACTGCACTATACTATACTGAGTATAACATGTTTGCTATTTTTAAACCAAAAAGATTAGCCTTTAGTATCACTTTAAGCAGCGAAGAGGAAATCATTTTCCTTAGGCAGCTCTCCAGGATTCATGGCAGAAGGTTGGCTTGAGCAGGAACTGAGTGACAATGGTGGAAATCAGCAAACACAGAATGTGTAAAGTCCAGATTAATTTCTATTTAGACTCTTTTATCATATTAAAAGAAAAGCATGTTGGGGTTTCAAATGATCCCTCTTAATCAGAGTTTGGTAGTGTTGAACTCTGTATATGCAAATAGGCTATTTACTTTTCAAGGGAAGCTGCACTTTGCAAGGGAACAGAACTCGGTTAACCCTTCTGTGTTCTTTTCAAAAATGGAAAAAAATAAAAATAAATTATTATTCATGCACTTTAACATATCCAAACCAAGGCAATTTTTAATATTTAAACTACATAAAATACAAGTTGTATGTAACAAAATAGCATCCCACCCAGTAAAACATTTTTGTTTCCATTACTGGTGCTCTTTGAGCATGCATAGGCAGAGAAGAGGGTTTTGATTCAACAGTTCAGTTGCTTTGTATGGAGCTGCGTTTATCGTTAGGGACTTTTGAGAAAATCATTTTCTATTGCAAATCAGGTGCTGTTCACTTCGCTGAACGTGCACTAAAATCAGCCAAATAGAACATGCACATTTTAGGTTGATTTAGCAAAATTTCAGCTAATCGTTGTATACTGTACCTGTGTTCATAAAGACATTGATTCTCAAAGGCAGCCTTGGCCAATTTGTGGCCCTTCAGCTTTAGTGAAACTACCAATTTTAGCAAATCACACCATTCTCATTCTGTTCTCATTCTGTACATACAATAAACAGCGGCAGAGCTGACACTTCAGCTTCAAGGCATGCAACTACTAGAGCGACACAGGTCAGGCAAGGCTGTTCTTTGGTTTATCAGGCAAGTTAGAACTTATGTAAGCCCAAGGCATACAAATAGGAAATGCATGGGGCGTAAAATGTTTCAGCTTTTAGACACACACCACATGCAGCTTCTAGCTGTTTGCTTCAAACTCCACCACTACCCATCAACTGCCAGGTACATAGGTTCATCAAGAATATATAATTCTGTAATGCCTCATACACACAGTTGGAAATTTGGACAGAAAAAGTCAGATCAGAATATGTTGTCGGAAAATCCGATCGTGTGTGGGCTTTTTCTGATGGAATTTCCGACGGAAAAAGTTTGAGAGCTGGGGCTAAAATTTTCCGACATAAATATGAGATCGTACTTTTTCCGATCGTGTGTAAAGAATTCTGACACACAAAGTGCCACGCATGCTCAGAAAACATTTAGAGATGAAAGCTATTGGCTATTGACCTCTGTGTAGTCCCGTTGTACTTGTATAACGCCACCTTGTTCCGTATTTTCCGACAACTTTGTGCGACCGCGTGTATGCAAGACAAGTTTTCGGCCAAAATCCGCCTGAAAAAATCAGACGGATTTTGTGGTCGGAATGTCCGACTGTGTGTATGGGGCATAACAGCATTGCACAGCCAATAACTTAGAGCAGTGTTTCTCAACTCCAGTCCTCAAGGCACCCCAACAGGTCGTGTTTTCAGGATATCCCTCAGATGAAATGGCTGTGGTAATTATTAAGGCAAATCACCTGTGCAAAATAAGGGAAAGACTGAAAACATGACCTGTTGGGGTGCCTTGAGGACTGTAGAAACACTGACTTAGGCTGGATTCACACCTATGCATTTTTAGCGCTTTTTGCATTTTGCAGATTTGTACTACAGTCCATTTATCATGGTTTCCTATGGAACACGTTCTGTAGTGCAAATCTGCAAAATGCAAAAAGCAGTAAAAATGCATACAGTAGGTGTGAATCCAACCTAAGAGGCTAACTGTGCTTTTCAGAGCAAGGTATATTTCACTACACAAATAGAAGGTGTATTGCTATTACTGTTGTTTTTTCATATGCCAAGCAACGTGCCATGTTAACTGTTGGGGAGATATTCAATATGCAGCAAGAAAGGTGAAGGAAGCATAGATCTACACAGTTAGGCCTGATTCACACCTATGCATGTTGCAGTTTGCATATTGCAGGTACATTTTGCGTTTTTCATACACACTTTTATCATTTTCGTTCCACTTCACAATTATGTGCAACTTTGTGTTAGTCTATCACATAAAATCCCCAAAAAATAAATTAATATTTTTGGTTGTAACACGACAATATATGGAAAATTTCAAGGTGTATGAATACTTTTTCAAGGCACTGTATGTCTATCATTTCATTTTCTATCTCTATCCTTTGCTTCTGAGACCTTTGTCTGCATCAGTCAAGCACTCTGTTCAGGGGTGATGCACTGTAGTGGAGCACAGTCTTGCATATGTTTATGTTCCGAAACAGGAAACATTCCTCGATATCCAGCTGTCTAAGTCTGCTCATATATGTTTCAATTTTGGAAAGATTTCCAGGCAGAAGTGTACTCGAGTATTTTCCATTGGGACCAATTTAAAAGGTAATGTTAGACTTACTGCTATGCGATAGCTACCAATTTTTTAAACTTTATTTGCATTTTGACAGATTTCCGTATGTTTGGAGCTCATTCATGAGGTTAGACAGGGAAATGGAGGGGTTGGAGATAAAAAAAATAATAGGTTGGCCACATAGACAGCATTGTTAAGTGAATGTCTTAGTTTGTGCTGATTTTCCTCATTTTGTGGAAAAGTGGTTTAAGGACAAGAATGAAAATGAATGGCAAGAACGGGAAACCCTGCTGAGTACCAGGGAATAGGGAATAGGGAAAGGAGCAGAGCAAACTCCATTTGCCTTGACTCTGGCAATGTGCAAGGTGTATAGAGATAAAAGTAACAAGAACACAAGCATTTCAGAACCTTTAGTTGACCCATTCAAAGGTCTTTAACTCATCCATAGAAGGTAGTTTGAGGTGGATGGCCCCCTACCACAGGGGCCCTTGTCGTATTGTTCCTTGTTTTTCTAGAGAAAAAACACCTTGTCAAAATGTATCCATCTCTGCAAGTAAAAGGGAAGAGCTAGGATTTTGGAGAGGAAGTTTAAATCCATGTTGGAAAGTGAAATTGGCTTGTACTGTAATTATGGCAGGCTTTGGGGTCATCTACTTCTTTCAGGGGAGCAGTAATGTGAGAGCCTAGTTAGTAGGTCTGGGGAGAGGAGACTCTTCTGACAAACAGAGTGAAAAGCCTGTATGCAGTGTTGAGATAATATGTCTAGTAAGATTTTAAAGTACTGGAGGCTTAAGCTATCAGGAAATGGTGCTTTGCCTTAGTCAACAATTGTCCAGGAAAATTCTTCGGGGGTGAGTTCAGCTGAGCTCCTTCCTCTGGTGCTAGCTTGGGAAAGTTGGATTCAATTGTGTAAGAACAAATGAGCTCAATTTTTTTCCATGGACAGGTTGCAGAGAGTTTCATAGAAGCCTTTAAAGTCTTATAGACGTCTTTGGAAATGTGAACTCTTATATCCATGCCTACATGGGGTATATAAGTTGGGCGTTTTTATTTGTGTGGGGCATTGACTAAGCTTTTGCCACACTTGCTGTCATATTCAAAGAAGGTAAGTTTCCATTGTGTTAGTTTAGGTCTAGTTTAAGGATAGACATGGAAGTAAAGTTACACTTTTTACTAAGCTTACTTTCCAAAGTTAACTTTCTCTCAACTAAGTGAACATTTTCTACTTTCGTGGTTACAGAGCTCCTCAATGCTCCATCACTGTGCAACATTGTGCTTGTTTTGCTCAGTGCTTGGTGACATCTATTTACTATAATCAAACAATAGCAAAACAAGATGTAAGGACATGTATCTTAAAAATACCATGAACAAAAGAAGCAAACAGCAGTGCTATATGAGTAAAATATAATTGGACAGTCCTCAGTGTCACGTCAATCACTGTATTTTCACAGATACAATAGAGCACATATAGAAGAAATAACTCATTATTTCCAGGAAATATATGAATGAGCAGCAGGTAACTAACAAAGTTGGTGGCGTGTTTACAATGTGAAACAAAAAAAGTGATTCTGGGGTTAAAAGGCATTGCTGCAAGTTCTATTGAAATGCAGCAATTATGAGACACGCTAATTTAGCTTTTTATGTATAAATATATGTAAGAAATGTCAGTAGGCACAATGGCCCTCATTATTTCAGAACAACTGACAAAGTAATCATTGCTCAGTCCTTTCAAATGTCAGTGGATTTGGGGATGCTATTTGAGAGAGATCAAAGTGTACTCACTCCTACACATAGCTGGGGAAGCCATTTTTTTTTGAAGATACAGATATTTATGAGAATACTGAACGTAGGTGTATCTGCTTAGAGACAGTTATTTAGGGGGGCATGATGGGGCAGCACACCAGAGCATATGCTGCATTCCAGGCTAAAAATTGCCATGCTGTGTTTCAGCTCGTATGTTTTGAGAAACAGGAGCCACACTGGGCAAGAGCTACTGGAAGCTCCCCAGGCCCAGGCATAGAGATGGCTGACCCCAAGCCATCTTCAGCCAGGCACATTTGTGGACTATTTGATCACCTTTCGCCTTGGAAAAATCAGATGGGATGTTGGCTTCCCGGGAGGTCCTTTGTCATGCCAGAAGGGGTTGTGGCCGCTTTAGGTGCTCTTAATCCAAAATGTCACTAATAGCATTTAGAGGTCAACTGGTAATAAGTACAGATGGCACATATACATAAGTAAGGGTCAGGTGACACCAAATGGGTGGCTTAGTAATACAGCAATAGGTTTATTAGATTCAATAAAACCAAAGGTCAAGGTGAACTCAAAAGCCACAGCACAAGAATGCACAATTCACTGTGTGTCCCCATCCTGTGTGCTGCTGGCTCAGAACAACTGACAAAGTAATCATTGCTCAGTTCTTTCAAATTTCAGTGGATTTGGGGATTCTATTTGAGAGAGATCAACGTGTACACACTCCTACACATAACCATTAAAGACTTTTTTTTTGAAATTACATATAGTTATGAGAATACTGAACGTAGCGTATCTGCCAAGTGCCAGTTATTTAAGAAGCATGGCAGGGCAGCACACCAGAGCACATACAGCTTTCCAGGCTAAAACTTTGCCATGCTGTGTTGTAGTTCATTTGCATTAGGAAACAGGAGCCACACTGGGCAAGAACTACTGGAAGCTCAAAGGTGGCTGAAACTAAACCATCTTTAGTTGATCACCCTTTACCTTGGAAAAATCAAATGGGACCCTGGCTTCCAGATGGTCACGCCAGAAGGGTTTGTGGCCCATTTAGGTGGTCATACTCACACAATGTCCCCCTGGTAGAAATGCTGAGCCAGCATCAAATGCCTTTCAATCACCTCATCCATGACACCTCCATGCACTGGAAGCCAGCATTGGCCATGCTGAAAGAGGCTCCACCAACAGCAGTGTGCCATCACATGGGGTTGATTTACTAAACGCAAATAGACTGTGCACTGTGTAAGTGCAGTTGCATTCTGTGAGTGCAGTTGTTCCAGAGTTTAGTCAATGAGGGGGAGCCAGAGCTTAGTCAATGAGGGGGATCTCTGCTCACTTCCATCATCCAATCACGTGCAAGCAAAAGTTTTTCATTTGCAGAGTGAAGCTTCATCCAGCTTTTTATTTGCAGTGTGAAGCTTCATCAAATTTACTAAGCTCTGGAGGAACTGCAATTGCAATGTACTGCAAATTTACAACAGTCTAATAGTAAATCAACCGCAATGAGTACCTGTGTGATTATAATATGAGAACAGGCTCTGGGAAACTGGGGTTCCTTTCATTGTGCCCGTGGCTTATGCTTTAGGTTGTGTGCAGCATTTTGCCACCTTTTGAAGAATTTCAATCAGAATTAAAAGAACCATGGCAAATTTGCCCATCCCCAATATTCATGTAGCCGAAGGGAGCATTATAGTAGTTGGAACACACAAGCATCATTATATATGCTATTTCCCAGTAGCAGAAAATTTGCTCATCATGTCTTCTAATCTCTGGTTACTACAGCGTTAATTCCCTATTCTATATATTGTTCTTAAAGGGGTTGTAAAAGAAAACATTTTTTCACCTTAATGCATTCTATGCATTAAGGTGAAAAAACATCTGACAGTGCTGGCCCCCCCAGCCCCCCCGTTTCACTTACCTGACCCCTCGAAAGTCCCGCGCTTGCCTCTGACATCCTCTTCGCCGCTCACCCTGGCCGTTGATTGGCTAGAGTGGATGGATTGAAAGCAGCGCAGGCATTGGCTCGTGCTGCTGTCAATCACATCCAATGATGCTGCGCGCCAGGGGGGCGGGGCCAAGTGATACAGCGAGCGGCTACGGCCGCTCGCTGTATCACAGGAGAGCGCCCGCAAGCACTCTACACTATGCGAGGGAGCTTGCATGAAGTTGTGGAGTCCTTGCGGGGAGGAGCCGAGACAGCTGCCGAGGGACCCCAGAAGAGCAGGTTCGGGGCCACTCTGTGTAAAACGAGGTAAGGAGGTAAGTATAACATGTTTGTTATTTAAAAAAAAAAAATGCCTTTAGTGATCCTTTAAGAAGAAATTATCCTGACACTTCATTTTGTCATTTAAATGGTTATTAGACTTACTGATATAAAATAGGTCTATTATGCCCATCAAAGTTTGGCTGTGTGTGAACTTTCTGCTATTTTGTACATCATTTTTTTTTCTTTTTTAGAAAACAGGTAAATTGTGTTTTAGCAGACAGAAGGCAACAATATTTGGAATAAAAGAAATACACTTTCTGAGATTTCAGAAAGTCAGTCCTTCTATCTGACCTTCCAATAATAAGCGATGATAAAGTTGATTGACTGCTTTTGTCAGTCATACAAAAAGATTCAATTCAACGGTTTGACCTTTTTTTCACCTTTTGTGGCATCCCCTAGCATTCTGCGTTATTAGTTTACAGTGACGGTAACTGTCTTGAAGTGACTGTTTGAACAACAGAAAGATTGACAATGCATCTCCGGCCTGGACACATATTGCAGTCAGGTGATGGAGGCAGCTTTTGTTTTTATATAGCACAATGGAACTTTTGTGAAGTGTCAATTATAGAAACTGGATTTGATGGTAGAAAATCACAGTTTGGTCCATGCACTGTGGCCATTTACTCAGCTGACACAAAAAGGCATCCATTACAGCGTCCCTGGATGAGCATAGCTTTCTTCAATAGCTTTCCTTATTTCTGTTCGGTATTGCATCCTAATGCCATATATATCCAGTGATAATACAATTGTAAGAGCCTTTATCTGGAAACCATTATCCAAAATGATAGAAAAAGGTAGAAAGGTAAATTCTTCTTTCATTGTAAAAATGTCACCTACACACAAATAATGGAAAATGTTTTGCAGAAGGCAAAGATGGAATATTTAAGAATGATTCAATTAATAAATAATATATATTATAAAAAAATATAAAAAATATATAAAATATATAAAAATATATACACATATATCATATTTATTTGCGTATAACACGCACAGGCGTATAACACGCTCCCTGATTTTAAGAGGGAAGTTTCAGGAATAAACTTTCCACAGCCCCCTGCACAGCACACTGACTCCTTTCCCTGCACAGTACAAGGACTCCTTTTATTATAAAGCCTCCTGGGACAGCACCGCCAGCATACCTTTAGGGGTTGAGAAGGTGTTGCTGACAGCCCTTTTTTTGTGCGCCGCTCCTCCTGTATCACTCTCACTGTGGATGGGGGCTTCTGTGTGCCTCAGTTAATGCCGCTCTCTCGTGGACCCGGTCATGTGACTTTCCTCTGCTGTTTCATTGATGGTCACATGACCGTTCTCCTCCTCCAATAAAAAGCTACAATTGAGGAGGAGGCAGAGCGGGAGGAGAGTGGTCATGTGACCATCAATGAAACAGCAGAGGAGAGTCACATGACCGGGTCCACAAGAGAGTGGCATTAACTGAGGCACACAGAAGGCTCCTCCTCCAATCAAAAGCTACAATCGAGGAGGAGGCAGAGCGGGAGGAGGAGAGCGGCCAGAACAAGTGGCGATCGATGTTGTTGAGGTATAGGCTCCCATTTGCATTGGGGGTGACGTGGGGGGGGGCGGTGTGTGAGAGGAGGCTGGCAGTGTTATTTTCTTAACTTTTTGAAGTATGGCAGCACTGTCCCAGGGCCAGGAAGGGCAAGGCAGCCAGCCCAACACCCTCCCAATTAGGTGGACCGACCGATTCCCGCCACCCCATTGGTAAAAAAATAAAAATACCAGCGTATAACAGGCAGGCTCAGTTTACCCTCTGTTTTCAGGGGGGAAAAAAGTGTGTGTTATACGCCTATAAATATGATATATATATATATATATATATATATATATATATATATATATATATATATATATATATACACACATACCGATCAGCCATAACATTATGATGACCCACCTCATATCAAATAGGTCCCCCATCTGCTGCCAAAACATTCACTTTTGCCTCCAAAACTGCCCTGATCCATTGCAGCGTGGATGTCACTAGGCCTCTAAAGGTATGTTGTGGTATCCGGCACCAAGCCATCCGTAGCAGGCCCTTTAAGTCCTGTAATGCCGCGTACACACGAGCGGACTGTATGGCGTACTTAGTTCATCATACAATCCGACGGACAGTCCGTCGTACTTTCCACTGAACGGACTTGACCACACACGGATGCACAAACAGTCCGTCGAAAGCTTGCGCGATGACGTGTACAGCACGTACGACGGGACTAGAAATAGGAAGTCCAAGACACAGCAAAGCACCCTTCCGCCGTGTAAATCCTTTCTGGGCATGCGCCATTCTTAGTCCGTCGAACTAGCATACTGACGACCGTATTGTCCGCTGAAACCAAAGTACGACGGACAGAATTTCGAAAAAACCGAAATTCTTAGTACGCCGGACTGCATGCTGAAAAAGTCCGCTGAAGCCCACACACGAGCGGATTGTCCGCTGAAATGTGTTTCGATGGACTAAGTACGCCATACAGTCCGCTCGTGTGTACGCGGCATAAGTTAAGTGGTGGGGCCTCCATGGATCAGACTTATTTTTCCAACACATCCCACAGATGCTTGATGGATTGAGATCTGGAGAATTTGAAGCCTAAGTCAACCATCAGACTTGTGTTCCTCAAACTATTCTTGAACCATTTTTGCAGTGTGGCAGGCACATTAGCCTGCTGAAAGAGGCCACTGCTATCAGGGAATACTGTTTTCATGAAGGGGTGTGTTTGGTCAGCAACAGTGTTGAGGTAGGTGGTACATGTCAAAGTAACATCCACAAGAATGGCAGGGCCAAGGTTTCTCAGCAGAACAGTGACCAAAGTATTACACTGCCTGGTGCCAACTTTTCCCCAGGTAAGCAATTCGCACCTGGCCATCCACGTGATGTAAAAGAAAACATGATTCATCGGGACAGGCCACATTCTTCCAATGCGTCATGGTCTGGTCTGTGGACACGGGTTAGCTGGGCACCCTGATGCCTATGCAACCCTGTACACAACAAACTGTGATGCTCATTTTTTCTGTTTTCAAGACATCAACTTCAAGGACAAACTGCTTATTTGCTGTCTAATATATCCTTGCTGCCTAGAGGCGATTCAGTTCGCATTGTGCGCTATACAAGTATTTCATTCATTCATTCATTCATTCATATCCTACTGACTTTCACTTGCCATTGTAACAAGATAATCAATGTTATTCAAATTACCTGTCAGTGATCTTAATGATATGGCTGATTGATATGCAGTATATTATATATACACTATATTACTAAAAGTATTGTGACACCTGCCTTTACACAAACATGGACTAACGGCATCCTAGTCTTAGTTCACAGGGTTCAATATTGAGTTGGCCCACCCTTTGCAGCTATAACAGCTTCAGCTCTTCTGGGAAGGCTGTCCACAGGATTTAGGGGTGTGTATATGGGAATGTTTGACCATTCTTCCAGAAGCGCATTGTGAGGTCAGGCATTGATGTGGACGAGAAGTCCTGGCTCGTAGTCTGCGCTCTCATTCTTCCTAAAGGTGTTCTATCGGGTTGAGGTCAAGACTCTGTGCAGGCCAGTCAAGTCCCTCCACCCCAAACTCGCTCATCCATGTCTTTATGGACCTTGCTTTGTGCACTGGTCCAAATAACTTGATGGAGAAAGGATTATGATATGGGGCTGTTTTTCAGGGGTTGGGCTTGGCCCCTTAGTTCCAGTGAAGGGAACTCTTAAGGTGTCAGCATACCAAGACATTTTGGACAATTTCATGCTCCCAAATTTGTGGGAACAGTTTAGGGATGGCCCCTTCCTTTTCTAACATGACCGCAAACCAGTACACAAACAACGTCCATAAAGACATGGATGAGCGAGTTTGGGATGGAGGAACTTGACTGGCCTGCACAGAGTGTTGACCTCAACCCGATAGAACACCTTTAGGAAGAATGAGAGCGGAGACTGTGAGCCAGGCTTTCTCTTCCTTATCAGTGCCTGACCTCACAAATGCGCTTCTGGAAGAATGGTCAAACATTCCCATAGACACACTCCTAAACCTTGTGGACAGCCCTCCCAGAAGAGTTGAAGCCGTTATAGCTGCAAAGGGTGGGGCAACTCAATATTGATCCCTATGGACTAAGACTGGGATGTCATTAAAGTTCATGTGCGTGTAAAGGCAGATGTGCCAATACTTTTAGTAATATTGTGTATTTATTTATTTTATTTTATTTTTTTACCTATAAGAGGCTGAGGACTAACTGCAATAATGGGAAAAATGTATCTGTTTTTAATATTTAAAGAAGCACCTAAAGGGAGTACTTCATGTGCCCTTTTATGAGATTGGTATTGAGCCAAATTAGGTCTGAACATTTTTTCCATGTGGCATCACGACAAAAGGATTGCAGACTGCAGAATTTGTCCCTTCCACTCTATAGTGTTTATTTGCCTGTTATTTACCCAAGAGATCATCAAGTCCTCCTCTGTCTGTTAAAATGACAAGTACTAGGGACTCACCGAGGGGCATTGGAACCTTATTTTAACCCAGCTGCTTAATATTGATTATATTAAGATGGAAATTGTTAACCAGCTAATCTTGAAATATATCCAGCTCTTTGGGCCACAGTCCAAAGAATCCTAAAATGTTTTTGCATACCTCATTGAGTAATTTTTTTTTATCTTCTCATGTTTTTGTCGTCGTTTTATAGTCTCCGGTGGCTAAGCAGAGGCACTGCTTACTATTCAGCTATCGTAGGCAATGTCACAAACACAATTCACAACAAAACTTTGACCTGTGTTTTATTTGCACCTCGTCGCTTTCCCCACAGCCGAAATGATTTCTGCTTGACAACAAATAGATGTCTTCAATTAAGCTTTATGCTTATCATTTGTTCACTTTTATATCGGTAGTGACAAGCATGTATATTGCCAAACACCTCGCACTTAAAACTTTTGTAGAGACGAATATCACGGCCGATATTTTATATGGAAGATGATAGCATACGGATAGTTTAATTTGTACATTGTATTGCCTCTTCACATTTTAGTGGAGTACATTTATTTGATGGATAATATAATACAAAACAAGATCCCCTTGAAAGATACAGTTTATTAGGATTAATTTTTGCAAGTAAATCCATGTTAATCCAGAAAGACAGATGCATTGAAACAATCTCCAAAGCTCCTATTTCTCTCTGGGAATTTCTGGTTCCTAAAACGCTTTATTTTTTATAAAAGGCATAAAAGCTTTAGCAGTGTTCTTTGGGTTTGGTATTCCAGGCAAATGAGACACTTCAGAAATAATGGCACCTAAGTGGCATGCAAACGCTGAACAGTTGGTCCCAACTTGGCTTACTTGTGTTTTGTACTTGAGATGTAAAAAGGTGTTTTTGTATCACATAAAATAGAGGGAAATGACCATCTGCATCCAAAAGAGAAAATGTCTCTTAAGAAAATATGCATGTAAAGTAGGCTTAATGGGATTTTTTAAAAATCTGTCACCGGCGTGAAATATATCTATATATATATCTATATAGGTATATCTATGTCTATATATCTATCTATCGATATATATATATACCGTATATACTCGAGTATAAGCCGAGATTTTCAGCCTCTTTTTTGAGGCTGAAAGTGCCCCCCTCGGCTTATACTCGAGTCATCGCTGTCTGCCCGCTCGATCAGCGTGTCGAGCAGACAGACAGCGGCCATTCTATAGTTCAAAAGCCGCGCCTCCGGCTCCGCCTTCGCCTGTGATAGGCGGAACACTGAATTTCCCAGCAGCCTGTGTTCCGCCTATCACGGACTTCGTATCATCCTCGTACTACGGACGAGGATGATACGATGTACGTGATAGGCGGAACACAGGCTGCTGGGAAATTCAGTGTTCCGCCTATCACAGGCGAAGGCGGCGGCGCAGCTTTTGAATTTTACAATGGCCGCCGAGGCGCCGACGAACGAAGAGGGCACGGGACGGAGGCAATGCAAGGCACGGCACGGGACGGGACGGAGGCAAGGCACGGCGGCGAGGCACGGAGGCAAGGAGGCTCGGCACGGGACGGAGGCTCGGGACAAAGGCTCGGGACACAGGTAGGCTGGACACACACACACACACACACACACACACACACACACACACACACACACACACACACACACACACACGGATGGATACACACACACACAGGGATGGATGGATGGATGGAGACACACACACACAGGGATGGATGGATGGATGGATGGAGACACACACACACAGGGATGGATGGATGGATGGACACACACACACACAGGGATGGATGGACGGACACACAGGGATGGACGGACACACAGGGATGGACGGACACACAGGGATGGACGGACACACACACAGGGATGGACAGGCATGTCTTACCCTCGGCTTATACACGAGTCAATAAGTTTGCCAGTTTTTTTGGGGGTAAATTGGGGGCCTCGGCTTATATTCGGGTCGGCCTATACTCGAGTATATACGGTATATATATATCTATATATATATATATCTATATATATATATATATATATATATATATATAAAGATAGATAGATAGATAGATAGATAGATAGATAGATAGATACTACATATCTATATCTATCTATCTATCTATCTAGCTTAATGGGATTTAAAAAAAATCTGTCACCGGCGTGAAATATATCTATATATATATCTATATAGGTATATCTATGTCTATATATATATATATATATATATATATATATATAGATAGATAGATATATATATATATATATATATATATATATATATATAGATAGATAGATAGATAGATAGATAGATAACAAAAAAATATAAAAAATGATGACAATAATCATGTAATCAATAGATAAACCGTCCCCTCGGTCATCTATGAATATGAAACATCCAAATCCCACGTACAAAAATTCACATCCGTGACTGGAATAAACTTTTCACCAATTTGTGAGCCACCAACCCCTTCTAAAAAGGACACTCACCAGAATCAAGTAATAAAAATGTGCCTTTGGTTTATGCTGGGTTAGTCACCCCACTCTTTTGAAGATGTCTCAAACTGGTTGCCAGCGGTTACTCCTTCTACCTCCACATTAATCTTGATATCTCATGGAAAGCAGATAACCATCATAAACGTTTAGTTTAACCAAAAAGTAGAAAACCTCCATATGTGCAATTTTATGTCTACAGGCAAAAAAACGCTAATAAAGCATGATCTTATACTCGCAGTTGAGCTCCAGGGGAAGGCAAAAAAAAACTCCAAAAAAGCATGGTCCAATTTACTGCAGTGGGGGACAAAAGCCTTCCTAATCCCCCAGGCAGAAATCACGCATTCCCTGGATCAACAATACCTTGTTTTATTATGTATAAATGTTAATATTCAGTAGCTCCATAGTTAGTCAGGTTCAAAAAAGACACATATCCATTTAGTTTAACCACTTGACGACCGGCGCACGCCGATATATGTCAGACAGGCAAATGGGCGTACCTGTATGTCCCTTTAAATTTGCAGCTGCGCCATCGCGTGTGTGCCGCCGGTGGTGCGCGTGCACCGGTTGGGACCTCCTTGAGTCAGATTGCGGTTTCCATGGACTCGATCCCCGTGGACATATTCGCGATCGTCTCACAGGGAGGAAGAATGGGGAAATGCTAATGTAAACAAGCATCTCCCCATTCTGCCTAGTGACAGTGTCACTGATCTCTGCTCCCTGTCATAGGAGCAGAGATCAGTGACTTTCATACACAGCCACGCCCCCCACAGTTAGAAACACGCCCCAGGACACACTTAACGACTACACTGCCACCTATTGGTTAACCCCTTCACTGCCAGTGTCATTTACACAGGTATCGGTGCATTTGTATAGCACTGATTGCTGTATAGATGACAGTGGTCCCAAAAATGTGTCCATAATGTTGCAGTCACAATAAAAATCACTGATCACCATCATTACTAGTAAAAAAATAAAATAAAAATGGCATAAAATTATAAAATGCTATAACTTTTGTGCAAACCAATCAAAAAAACGCTTATTGTGATTTTTTTTTACCAAAAATATGTAGAAGAATACGTATAGCCTAAACTGAGGGATAAACTTTTTTCTATATATTTTTGGGGATATTTATTATAGCAAAATGTAAAGAATAATGCATTTTTTTCAAAATTGTCCCTCTTTTTTTGTTTGTAGCGCAACAAATAAAAACCGCAGGGGTGATCAAATACCATCAAAAGAAAGCTCTATTTGTGGGAAAAAAAGGACGTCAGTTTTGTTTGGGAGCCATGTTGCATGACTGTGCAATTTTCAGTTAAATAGATGCAGTGCCGAATCACAAAAAGGGGTCTGGTCTTTGGCCAGCAAAATGGTCCGGGGCTTAAGGGGTTAACCAATAGAAAAAAAAAATAGAAGACCTCCATATACACAATTCTGTGGCCACAGTTGATTCAGAGGAAGGCAAAAAAAAAAAAAAAACACAAACCGAGGCATGGTCCAATTTGCTTTTTTGTTTGCCAATGAGTTTGAGCTTAGTGGGTTTGTGGAAAAGGGTAAGCCAACTTTAAACACATTTTTACGTAAACTGAATAGACATTTAGCTTTGTATGGTTGAACAAAACCTGAAACAGAATTTGAAAATTGCAGTGTGAGTTTGAGCTATAATAGCATTTTGCATTTTCGCCTGATAAAGTGAGTGGGGTGCATTTGAGTACTACAGCTATATCTCAATGTAAAAAGAAACTCGGAGCAGGTCGGATTTGTAATATATATGAATTTTTTAAAGTGCCTAAAGTGGACCTGAACACAAAAAGTGAAAACATTGTAATGTTATAGAAAATATCTAAAACTGTTAATTGAACCTAAGTAGTACCCTGCAAATGTTATATTTATCTTGATTTCCTCCTGAGCTGTACACAGTCACCTCTGTGCATATTTGCAATGTGAGATCTAAGGCACTGCTGCCTCTGACTTCTAGTCCCACTAGATTTGGAATAAGATTTGCTGATGTCATATTTTGATGCTCACTGTTCTCCTTGCTGGTGGTGAAGCTGTACCTAAGGACCTGCAGAGAAGAATCTCCCTTCTTCTGTTTCATTTATTCTTATAATCTGATCTTTCTGAACTTTCTCTTGCAGATTCTTGGTCATTTCTCTATCAGTTATGAAACTAACAACCATTAGTGGGGGTTAGGGGGACTTTAAGGTGAGGAATGAAAACCCTGTCTTTACTATTATAGCTACCTCCACAGTGCAGAACAGAAACATGGTAAATCATTGGGAAAAGGTCAACGCCTTAGACTTTGCCTAAAAAATTGTTGGTACCTACATTTTGTTTGGACACAGTAAGGTCCTCTTTAATTTTCCATTTTGACTGGAGTGTACCATCAAGTTGTCCATACATAAAATATAGTGTTGCACAATATGAACAGTATCAATAGGATTTCTTAATGTGTCAACCATGAACAACTGCATTGGGAGATCAGTGCTTGTATCTTAAGAGATTCAAAATGTTGGAAAATGTCTTCTGGATTCCTAGCTCTATGCTGGTGCATACCTACCACTCTCCCTCATGGCTCCTAGTCCTTACTCATTAAACTGAAAGGTTTAAAGGGGCTACATATGTCACTCCGAAATAAAACATAGGGTTGATTTACTAACATTAGAGCATGCAAAATCTGGTGCAGATCTGCACAGAAACTAGTAAACTTCCATTTTCTTTTTTTTTTTGGCAAAGCTTAATTGAGCAAGCTGAAGGTAGAAGCTGACTGGTTACCATGCAGAGCTGCACTAGATTTTGCACTCTCCATTTTTAGTAAATCAAACCCATTACAGTTAAACCTGTGATGTTGAGGTCTATTTTTTGTCAGCTCTCTGACTCTTTTTGTCTTCAAATGGGTTAGTTTAAAAAAATTATGTTACCTCAGTTTATAGACATGCATTCACAAAGATAACCCTAACCCTAAAAATAGGAAACAGCACACATTCCCTTTGAAGGAAAAGACACAAGGGCCCATGTAATGTCTGACATTGTTGCAAACCTCCTTGACATACAATTTTCAAGAGAAAACGTTGGGTACCCTTTTGTTTTCCAAAGTAACTGCACCCTTACAAAGCAGATATGTAATGTTCACCACAATCAAAGGAGACACACACATGTCTTTATGTGCTTGTTGAGTTGGTAAATGTATGCTTTGCATCTTCAGCATTTCCTTACATCGAATTTACATTTATTTTTGTTTACGTGTAAAAAGGGCATATGATTTTTATTTACATACATGTAAAATACCTTCAAAATTGTCAGGGAGTAGCAGGGAAATTGTTGGACTTCTTTTTGCTCTCCAGAAAAGTTATCTTAAGGGTTGCGTTTTACCGAAAAATGTGAAGATCCCCTCAATATCACATGCAATTGCAAGATTATGGGCATTGCAAATATGTTTTATGCATAAAACCTTCACTTTATGAAAATTTATAGTAGAGATGAGTAAGGCAGCTGTTTATCCAAACTAGACATATACAGTAAAGCACAAGTCTCTACTTTTTGTAGAATTTAGCCAAGATTGCCTTGTTTTGTTTCATGCATTTGTCTTGGCTAATGTGTATCAAAATTACATCTAAATTGTCAACTGAAGCAATTATGGATTCCAGCAGGGTATTTGGAGAACATTACATATACCTGCAATGAAAATTTAATTAGGATGAAGCTCATTCCAGTTAGATCAATACTTAAATACAGACGAAATAACTTTTGTCAATTCCTTTTTCCATGTTAACTGAAGCACAGTTCTACCATTATATTTTTCATTATTCTGAAGTCATTTAACTTGAAATGCATTTGTACCATGTGATTTTTTGAATCTCGTGGATGAGAAGTCTATTTTTGAATTAGCTTTGTAATATTTTGTTGACGTGGATGCTTTGGTAAAACATCCAGATATGGTATTCAGATTGGAAGACTTTTTTTTTTTTTTTAATGACTAACCTGGATTATGAGGTTGGATGTATCCAGAAAAAAATAAATATGTTACATCTGAACATGTTTAACTAGATAATAAATACCAAAAAACGCTTATTTGATGCTTAAATATGTTTTTTGGGTCTGTCTATAACATAATTTTAATAACCTAATTCAAGTGCAGATTTCTAATTCTCCATTAACATAGGAATAATTCTGTTTGCTAAAATAAAATAAATGAATGAATGAAATATGATATGTTCTAGGTATCATTTTTTTAAAAATCCAAATTTCAAAAAGTCATGTGGCAACTGTATAGCTCAAGCTTTAAGTATTAACTTTTAACCTTTGACCTTACAGATTTTAACCATTGAAATGTCTCTTTAAACTTTAAAGGAAACAATGATAACGAACGCCTGGCGATTGCTAGACAGCGAATTCCATATCGACTTGGTCGAGTAGTTGATGATTGGCTACTCGACAAAGGTAAAAAACATTGATTAAAACTTCAAATAAAAATAATTTGAACATAACCAAGTAGTATTTCATTGTAACTCTAATAAACTTTTAAAATAAATTTTCTGTAAAACTAACTTAAAAACTTTAAAACAGTAAAATTTAAATAGTAATATTTGGCATACATTGTATAATAATTTTCGTGCCTGTCTAGATGTTTAATAATCGTACCCTGTTAACTTAAAGTTAAAGGGACTGTAAAGTCAATCCTCTAACTGAATCTATGAAGGAACTCATAGATAACTTTAACAAAACTTTCAAAATTATTCATAGACTGCTTTTTTTTTTTTTCCTGTTCCCACATCTAAATTATTATCTAAAATATGTGTAGCTTTCTTATCTTTCTTATGAACCTGAAAAAAAAAAAAATATCTTGGCATAAACTACAGGTACTCTAAATAGTGGGCAAAATGAATTGCCAATCAAAATGAAGTCCCTTTAACATTTGCATCCTTTCAAGGAATGTTTTTTTGAACAAACCTTAATTAAAACCAAACCTAAAATTATGTGCATGCTAATCATATGCAGAGGCCAATCTGCTTAAAAAATCTTTGATTTCATAATGCTGACAATATTTTAAAGATTTCTTTGTGTAATGAAATTGTGCCATAATTTCACCATTGGTACGTGTATCATTACTTAAGTCGCTTTTGCATCAGAAAGATTCTATTTTAATTGTTAGTCTTGCTAAATGCCAATCAGAGCTATTTTATACTTTGACTGCATAATGATGCATTTCTTTTCTTAACTGGTGGTGAAGCAAACAAAATTTGATATTATAGTGGTGAATGTATAAAATGGAACGCTAATTGCTTTTCATAACTAAATACCTTGCAATATATTTTCTCATTGTTTACCTTCATTTTTGTTTTTCAACTACACTCTTTAACTATCCTAAGAAGAGTATTGCAATTACTACTATTATATTCAGGACTTAGATTTAAGTGAATTTTAATATATTTGAAAAGAAATGTGCTATCCATTAAAGACATTAATAATTTTTTTGATATGCCAATAATGCAAAATTAATGTCTCACACATTTTCATAATACATAATGCAAGCTAGATTAAAAAAAATATGGATTTTTCCATTTTTGTTATCTTGTAATTTATATAAAACTTTGATTGGCCTTTAAGCATGGACAGTCATAAACTTATTTTATTTTTTTATTTTTTTACGTTATTAATAGATATAATGTACATGTCATAGTCACTTCATGATAAGCAATGAATTATAAGTTATATTTCTATCTTATAGTTTATTGCACCCGTCATTCATTTCACAAAAAAATTGTCAGTCATCTTTTCCAGAATACAGAGTTCACAGTCAACATTTTTGCATGTATATAATATTATTTTTGCAGGACGCCAGCTCACAATCTTCAATAGCCAGGCAACCATTAAAATCGGTGGGAAGGAGCGGGGACATCCTTTTCAAGGCCAGCTTAGTGGCCTTTACTACAATGGCTTAAAAGTTCTGAACATGGCTGCTGAAAGTGATGCCAACATCGTGATAGAGGGGAATGTGAGGCTTGTTGGTGATGTGCCTTCATCCATGACAACGGAGTCAACCGCCACAGCAATGCAGTCGGAAATGTCCACCTCCATTATGGAAACCACAACCACACTGGCCACCAGCACTAGAAGAATAAAGACACCTACAAGGGAACCTGTTGGTCAGGTTAGTAAACCTCAGTTTGATCTTATCTTACTTTGCTTCCAAAACTCCAAATACCACCTAAAACATAATTAATATTAATCAGTAATTCCCAAGAATCTCTAGTCATTTTTGGGTGCAGGACATTTTTTTCCTCCATTTGACCTTAAAAGTAAATATTTCCAATAAGATACTTTCACATACACAATAAGAAAATGCACACACACATATACTCACCACTGTTGGCCAAAATTCTAGGGGAACATTTTTCATTCATCGTTTCTGGCACTATGCCCAATGCTGGGAAAAGCCGTACTGATTATTTCTTTTGCAGTCATCTGCCATCTGTCAGCAATATGACAGTATTCTGCATAGCCCTGACTGGTAGTATGGCTCATCTATGTAAAGCAGCCATTAAATCTAATGATTATACAATTTTCCCAAAAAACGATCTTTGAAATTAAATGTTTTCATCTAAACAAGTAAATATCAGATACCAGCTGAAGAAAGTGTACTTACTCCTAGAACTATGAGCCAGGATAATTCTTGGTCTGCCATTGGGGTTGATTTGCGAAAACTGGAGAGTGAAAAATCAGGTGCAGTTCTGCATAGAAACCAATTAGCGTCTAGATTTTTGTCAAAGCTTAATTGAAAAAGCTGAACTTAGAAGTTGATTGACTACATTGCACAGCTGCACCATATTTTGCACGTTGCTGTTTTAATAAATTGACCCCATTGAGTTATGGAAGAATAATTGGAGACTTCCAAAATCTCTTGCTGACAGCTCAAAAGCTTTTTCATGGGAACAAAAAACAATAAATAAGACATCTGTCATGCATATAACACAAATATATTACATGTGTTGATTAAAGTATAACTAAAGGCAAAACTTTTTTTTGTTTTGGACAGAATGGAGATTCCCCCTCTCTATTTGTCTTGTTTACCATTATCATTGAAAGTGAAAGTAAAATAAATTCCCAAATGTTTCCTTAAAAAAATAATAGAGGGGACAACTTCCAATGGGGACATTAGTTCAAGTGATTTGGAGGCCCCAGTGGATTTCCTTATTTTGCAAGGATTTCCTCTCACTTCCTGTTTGACTATTGAACAGAAAGTGAAGGTAAATCTCCACAATGGGACAGAGATGGCAAAAAAAATAAAAAATCTGACAGAGATTATAATCTTTCTTTATCCAAAATGAAAACAAAAAAGGTTTGCCTACAGTCTACTTTAACCTCCTCATGTAAAAACTGCAATGAAGTTATATTGGCCTGATACAATTAAGTTAAATCCCTGATTAGATAGTTAGAGGTTTGAGAAAAGCCCACAAAATGTCTGCCAGACTGTATATAGTAATTTTTTTACTTTAACGCCGACCTATTGCTGGCTTTGTGCTATATATCTAAATTATTCCACTAGCTTTTAATGAATTTGTTGGATTCATGTAGGTTTTGCTTGAAAAGAGGCTGCCTACTTGCTACATAGATAACTGCATAATTAAGTCAACTTTTGTATATGTCATATTTTAATTTACATCTTTATTTGAGATCATTAGTCATACTATACATGTGTTCTTGGAAACATACAGTTTCATAGGTATACTGTTTAATTTTTATTTAAATTTAATTTTAATTTAATTGGATTAAAGTATAACTAAAGGCAAACTATTTTTGTTTTAGTTTTGGACAGAATGGAGATGGATTAGAACACATATTAGGTTATTTTCAGGTCATTACTGTCTGTGCCCTCATTTTGGAGATCCCCCTTACTATTTTTCCTGTTTAGCATCATTTAAAGTGAAAGTAAAAGAAAATTCCAAAGCTTGGGTTGTCCCCAAAAAAGTAATAGGGGGTAAATCTTCCAATGGGGCATTAGTTTAAGTGACTTGGTGCCCCCAATTAGACATGTGCATTGCTGAAAAATGTGTTTCTTTTCATTTTCATTTCATTTGTTTTTGTTTTGTTATTTTTTTATCAGATATTTAGTTATGCTCAGCATTCATTACTTCGGGATCATTCGTAACTTTGGATGCATTCATGTTCATTTTGTTTCATTCATTAATTTGGGCTTGGGCCATTCGTTCATTCAGACATTAGTTGTATTTGTAACCTTCGTTAGTTTGGATTTTTAAAGTTTTACTCATTATTTCTGAGTCGGGTGCCACTCTGGGGTTAATTTAGTAGGCCTTAGACAGCTACTAGCACGTGTATTTAATCACTTCCCACCCAGCCTATAGCAGAATGACAGCTAGGCCTTTTATTATTATTCTTTTTTTTTACTAGTAGTGGCGATTTTTAACGGGACGCCAACATTGCAGCGGACATATCGGACACTTTTGCCATTCACATTTATACAGCACTCAGAGCTAAAAATAGCCACTGATTACTTTATACATGTGACTGACAGGGAAGGGGATAACTCTAGGGGACGATCAAAGGGTTAAGTGTTCCCAAGGGAGGTGTGGGGGGATAGGACTAACTGGGAGTAGAGAGAGATTGCTGTTTCTAATTACTAAGAACAGCAGATCTCGCTCTACCTCCCTGAAAGAACATGGATCTGTCTGTTTACATTGACAGATCCCTGTTATAGCTCTCCAAGGAATGACCACTGGTCTCTGGCAGATGGCCACACGCATCGGCACCAGCGTTGCGCCCCCTATAGCCCTTAAAGCAGCCGCCATAAACCAACAGCAATTCGTGCAGGGGAGCCAACCTGCCATCGGTGGCTGGTCGGTGGCTGGTCGGCAAGCAGTTCATTTATTAAAAAGTTTTAAAAAAGATTTAAAAAAGATTTGCCAATAGTTCTACCTTATCACATAAAAAGTGCAATTAAGTTATTTTGGCCTGATGCTAATAAGTTATACCCTTGACAACATAGTTATAGGTTTGAGCAAATCCCACAAAATGTCTACCTGACTGTTTATAGTAAATTTTCTACTTTCACGTGATGAAAGCCGACCTAATGCTGGCTTTGTGCTATATATCTAAATGATTTCACTAGTTTGTACTGAATTGGCTGAATTATAATAAGCTTAGCTTAAAAAAGAGACTGCCTACTAGCCATATAGATACCTGCATATTTAAGTCAACTGTTGTATATGTCATGTTTTATTATACCGTTTTATTTGAGGTCATTTAGTCATACTAAACATGTGTTCTTGGAAACAATGTGCTTCATATATGCTTCACTGGCATTTTCTGAGCCTTCCATTAATTAGTGACCCACTTCTACAAGGTAAGATAAAGGCCTGGCTTCTATGTCCATAACCAGCCTAGCTGTCATTTGTTACGAATGCTTTCTATAAATGGTTCACGGAGAATGACTGCTTTATTACCAAAAAAAAAAAAAAAGAAGAAGAAAAAATCGGTCATGGTGGTTTGTTTTCCTCAATCAAACTGAGCTTTCAATGGTAACACTGAGCCACTTAAACAGCAGTTGTGATGTACCCTGGGGCGACTGAATGTTTTGGAACAATGGAGACGCCTCTTTGCCCAAGCAGAATTAGATTGGCTCCATTTCAAACAGCGGAGCCTGAGCATGGCTGTTAAATCTTGAGGGCAAAATATGGTTGAAGGATGTGTTTCTGTTTATACTGAAGCAGTGACTTTGAAGAGGATTCATCAAAATATTCTCACGACAGCCCCATTTCTTGCCCTGCAACCCAAACAGAATAAAGGCAGGCATCTACAAAAAGCACAAGACGGTCACTTGCGAACAATTTTACTTTGAAGTCAGGGGAAGTCATTGTAGAAAGGTGACCTATATACAGTGCATACTGTACAGTTAATACTGAATTCGTACACAGCAACTGTTGCAGCTAAGGTGTGGCAGATAGAGACCTAAAATCGGTACTTTGTAAATAATAGAAAATTGAATGCTTACAAATGGGATTGTCACATATCTTCTGACTTTCAATGGTCAAAGAGGTATAGGGCCTGCCTTAAAAATCTTGCTCAGATTACCATTCAGGCTATTATCTGTCAACTAGCCTTTAGTTGTCCCAGTGGGGTTGGTTTACTACAGCTGGAGAGTGCAAATCTGGGGCAGCTCTGCATAGAAACCAATCAGCTTCCAGGTTTTATTATCAAAGCTTAATTGAAACAGCTGAATTTACAAAGCTGATTGGCTACCACGCACAGCTGCACCAGATTTTGCACTTTCTAGTTTTAATAAATTAATCTCTGTGTTTAGTAGGCCCTGGTTGAGTTAAGATACTCATCAAATTTGTTTTTTGCTGTGAGTAATCTAGTGGTGAAATCTTGCTTGGGTTCTTAGGTCTCTCCTTTTACTTTGGTCACACCATTCAATCTGATGTTCTCTTGTGCTTGAGTGGCCTGATCTTTTTTTATTTATACAAGTAAATATTTCTAGTATGAAACCTGGTATCTGGATTTTACATGGATTGAGAAAGAAATGCCTAGTTGCCAGAACCAGCTTTTGCTTTTTGCCTATTATCCAGAAGTACTTGGGCTAGTATTTGCAGTTGCACTCTGCAAGAGCAGTTCCTTGAGATCTTACTTAATGAGGTCAAGGCTGACTTCCATCATGTGCAAGCAAAAATTCAGTTTTTTTTTTCATGTTGCCTGTACGTGATTGGGTACTCTTTGCAAAATTAATTGCCTCATTTACAAAGCTTTGGAGCAACTGCACTTGCAGAGTTCACAGTCTATTTGTTTTAAGTAAATCAACCCCTCAGGGTCCTTTGGTATGTGGGATGTAGACACTGTGTCCCCCTATTTTTGGCACTTAGACCTGGGCATCGTTCACTTCTAGGGCATGTAATGCCACGTACATTCGATCAGACTTTCCGACGGGAAATGTTGGATGTGAGCTTGCTGGCTGAAAGCCCGACCTTGTGTATGCTCGATCGGACATTTGCTGTAGGACTTTCCGCCAACAAATATTGGCTAGCAGGTTCTCAAATTTTCCACCAACAAAACTTTGTTGTCGGACTTTCTAATCGTGTATACACAAATCTGTTGCACAAAAGTTCAAGCATGCTCGGAATCAAGTACGAGCCAGAAGCGCTCGGTCTTGTAAAACTAACGTTCGTAAAGAAGATATCACATGACTATTGAACTTCCTTTTTATCGGCTCGCCGTACGTCTTGTATGTCACTACGTTCATAATTGTTGACCAACATTTGTGTGACCATGTGTATGCAAGCCAAGTTGGAGCCAACACCTTTCGAACAAAAACCCACGGTTTGGTTGTTGGAAAGTCCGATCGTGTGTACAGGTCATAAAAAGGGAATTCTTAATGATAGCCAACACATTTTTCCAGTTTTTAACATTTAAATGGTGATGGACAGCAAGCTCCTCTTCAATTCCAGCCTGGCTATCACTGAAACATGCAAAATACGTCTCAAATTTCAACCGGACATTATTTGGGCAAGAGTTAAATGGGGTATCCGCTGTCTGAACAAAGTAGCATATTATGGACCTTGAGCAAGATGAGGACATCACAAAGATTTCTGTTTACCTATATCTATTTATCTATACACAGTGCAAATCTGTTTGCAGTCTGGCAGTGATTGAATAGAGGTCCAAAACATTGTCTACAGATAGGGGTTCTTTTTTAAAATGTGTCTGCCATTGCAGCCAGATACAAAGAACTATACATTTAAATCTATAGCATCTAATTGGAGCTTATTCTCATCTGTGCAAGATATGGCACACATACTCCTAATGTGTGGAACTCCTATATAATACACACAGAACATATTTTAATATGAGCTCTAGCGGGAGCAAAAGAGAAATAAATCCATTGTAAATAAATGACGTATGGTTCCTAGAATTTTCAGTTATAATTATATGTAAATAGCAACAGCTGAAAAGTATGAAATTTTACCCTCTGACTCTTCCTTTATTTCATCAAATGCGCAAATTTCTATAACACACATGCATTTTTTGAAAAATTTTAAAGACTTGAAAGTTTCTTAATCGTCAATTCATCTACAACAATGTACACTAAAAATGTTTTAGATCTCATTAAATTTTTTTCAGAATTTCAATAAAAACAAAACAAACAAAAAATGCTAAAGCCTGTTAAACCATAAACATGAAACTGTTCAAAACACCATTTGCAGAAGCTGCAATAATAATAATTGCTCGCATCTTTGCCTGCATTCTTCCACAAAATTTTAATTGGTAATATTCTCTGTTGTATTTTATGCATCCAAATCTGCTTTTTTCTTTATAGCTACAAAGAATAAAATATAAGGTAGGTATACCACTGCATAATATTCTCTGAAACGTTTATGGCAATGTTAACGATGGGAAATAAAATAGTACATTAGAAAAAGATAAAAAAAAAAGTAATACTAATTTTGCTTGCTTTGTGCTTCTTCTGTGTTCTTTGTTTTACACTTTTGTTTATTAGATTGTTTTTATGGCAAGATAAAATGATCCTCAAAAAAGCCATAACAGTAGACCTATAAATTTACCTACAATTAAAGTGTGAGAAGTAAGTAACAGTTGGCGGTGACAGCAGAATGTATCACAGAGGGCTCGTATTTCGTTCACTTCCATATTGTGCCATCTGCATTGGATGACAGAATGAATAACGCTTCTTTGAATCAACTACGGGCTTATGGCATTCTAGGAAAAAATCACAATGGTTTTTCTGCAGTTGTCAATAAAACAGGAGTAGTTGGCTTATATGAACAATATGGACTCATGAATGCCAAAATAATACCAGTGAATGGCAAAATTCGTTTTAGTTCATGTCTAAATTGACCCAAAGCTCCAATGTAATTCCAGCAAAAAATAAAAAAAATAAATAAAAAAAAAATAACTTACCGTACATTTTATAGGGTTCCCATGACCAAAGCTCTTCCACACCCATTAAAATCGACCATCCTTCTTTTGGAAACAAATCCCTCTGTCCCTCCTAACTCCTCAGTTGGCCCATTTTTAGGTCTGATAGGTCTTTATAGGCCTGAGAGGTCTTTATACGCCTCTGTAAATAAAATACACTCCAACCTACTACATACACTACATTCAGCCTAAAAGTTATCACCGTCTGGTGAGTGAGCACCTAGAGTGTTTGGTGGTGGTGGTTGTTGGTATTTTAATACACATTAAAAACTATTAGTTTAACTGGCTGCCTCGTAGGGTGGTGGAATTGGACATTTTACAAAATTTAATGAAAGATTTACTTTTTTTTACATTTGCCATTGCTAAATGAATTAAAATTCATAAAAAGTAAAAAAAGATGTTGAATTTTTCTACTTAGCCAGTCATTGTCATCGTCCATATAACTGGGCGCATGGCTTTGCCTATGTACATTGTACTAACAGGTGTCCTTCTCTATCATATCTGAAGGTCGGCAAATCTAACAGGTATACACATGCGAAAAAACAATAAAAACAAAATATATATATATATATAAAGCCTCACATAGGACTCATCCTCTTTAGCATAGCACAGCAGATAGGGGGTAGGCATATATACATCATGCCTACCACTGGTTCACAATAACAAAATCCATTCAGACACAAAGGGGGAGATTTACGTAAACAGGGGCACATGGAATCTGCTTCTGACTGAAGCTTGTTCAATTAAGCTTGGACAATAAAACATGGAAGCTGACTGTTTACTATGCAGATCTGCACCAGATTCTGTGTGCATCAGTTTTAGTAAATCCCTCCCCCCTTATTTAGTTATGTTGTCTGATTTAGGAGAGTAGCCCACCCTTTTCAGCTATAACAGCTTCAACTCTTCTGGGAAGGCCGTCCACAAGGTTTAGGAGTGTGTCTATGGAAATGTTTGACCATTCTTCCAGAAGCACATTTGTGAGGTCAGACATTGATGTGGATGAGAAGGCCACCTTTGAGTTGAACCTTTTATAGCTGCAAAGGGTGGGCCAACTCAATATTGAACCCTACAGACTAAGAGTGAGATGCCATTAATGTTCATGTGAGTGTAAAGACAGGTGTCTCAATACTTTTGGTAATATAGTGTATATACTGTATATATACACTATATTACCAAAGGTATTGGGACACCTGTCTTTACACTCACATGAACTTTAATGGAATCCCAGTCTTTTGTGCCACTGGTTTCTACAGAGCCCAGCAACCACTGGAAGAAGAATTGGACCCATGATGTCACATGATTAGACCAAATACCAATAAGGATATATATATATATATATATATATATATATATATATATATGTATATATATATACTTTTGTTTGGTCTAATCATGTGACATCATAGGTCCTATTCTTCCAGTGGTTGCTGGGCTCTGTAGAAACCAGTGGCACAAAATATTTTGCCACTGGTTTCTGCAGTGTTCTTTTTGGAGCCCAGGCAAGCAAGAAGTGGGTTAAATGATGCTGGCTGGTTGTCATTTAAAGCAGAGGTTCACACAAAAATTGAACCTCCGCTTTTCAGAACCCTCCCCCCCTCCGGTGTCACATTTGGCACCTTTCAGGGGGAGGGGGGTAAGACAGATATTTGCACCCACTTCCGGGCATAGACTCTTCCCGTCCCCCCTGCACTGTCTGCTGGGACACACATAGGTCCCAGAGACAGCAGGGAGCATTCTGATTGTGCATGTGCAGTAGGGAACCGGGAAGTTAAGCCGCAAGGCTTCATTTCCAGATTCCCTTACTGAAGATGGTGCGGCAGCATCCGAGGACCAAAGAACGGTTCAGCCTCGGGTGCCGACATCGCGGGCAGCTGCAGTTTTGTAGCTGCTGACTGGTTCACTGAGAGATGAGTCTGTGAGGGCCAGCACCATAAAAAGGATGTATTTGCAGAGAGAGAATTTTATTTATTTTAAATTTCAACCCCTGCAAGGCAATGGATATATATATATATATATATATATATATATATATATATATATATATATATATATATATATATTGATAACCCTGGAGGTGGGCTTTAATCAGTGTGGGGGTTGTTTACCAAACGTCTTATAAGATTCAGTTGAAATAAAAAGAACACAACTATACCCTGCAATTCAACCTCAAGATCACAGGCATACTGGTAGCTTTATCAATAAGGCATGAAGGTTTTGCTTCAAATCAATACAGTATTTTCCATTGTGCCATTTGTCATTAAGTTAAAGTAAAAATTATGAACGAAAAAGAAACAGTGTTGGCAAAGATCTCACACTTTACACCTAACACAAGCAGAAGAATTCTAAATGAAATGTGATAAGCGCAGCGGGCACACGTCAGCGGTTCCCTTCTCTAATGCTTTGTCTTCAATTAGCCACTTAGATGCCATTAATCAAGAAGCTGAAATAGAGCGACTTATAAACCTTGCGTAGATATTTATTTTCGTGGAATGCGAAATTCTCAATAACTGGATCGTTCCACCTTCCCGTGTCCTGGGAGAGGCATAGAAGCGATTGTTTACACAGTTCTAACATGACAAATAAACACAACACAGCTCGAGAACTGAACAGCACTAAAATACACATTGATGTTTTTAATAAGTAAAATAGGAAAACAAAAGGGAACGCAATTGTAAATGTTTGCTGTTGCTGTTCACACAAGATAATTGTTTCGGGGTAAAACATCTGTACCAATGGCTCTTAGAAGGTCAGTCCACTTACAACCAGTATTTCAATTCCAGCTTCCTCGTGTAAGGGAATACAAAACTGTTATTCCTAGTTTTGGATTAGAGTAGGGCAGGATTATCCACTTCAGTTCTAGCCTGTAGTACCACTTCATTACCAAGCAGGCCAGAAAAAAAATAAAATAAATATATATATATATATATATATATATATATATATATATATATATATATATATATATATATATATATATAGCTCTTCAAAGAAATTGGGAGACAAAGTAGATCATTTGGTGGTTTTTGTATTGTCTTGGCATTTATTGTTTAATACGTTCTGTAACAGAAGGTATGGACAACTAGAATCTTTTTTTTTTAAATGTTTTTTTACTTGGAATATTGGTATATTAAAAAAAATGAAATGACTGGTTATTAAATACCATCAAAAGAAGAAACCTCTATTTTTAATATATAAAAGAAACCTCTATTTGTAATATATATATATATATATATATATATATATATATATATATATATATATATATATATATATATATATATATAAGAGGACTCCAGTGGCAACCTGTGAAGCTCTGGTGAACTCCATGCCTAAGTGGCAGTGCTGGAAAATAATGGTGGTCACACAAATATTAACAATTTGGGCCCAATTTGGTAATTTTTACCTAGGGGTGTACTCACTTTTGTTTCCAGCGGTTTAGACATTAATGGCTGTGTGTTGAGTTATTTTGAGGGGATAGCAAATTTACACTGTTATACAAGCTGTACACTCACAACTCACTACATTGTAGCAAAGTGTCACATGAAAAGATAGAATAAAATATTTACAAAAATGTGAGGGGTATACTCACTTTTGTGAGATACTGTATATATATATATATATATATATATATATATATATATATATATATATATATATATATATATATATTTTTTTTTTATTATTATTATTTATTTATTTAACAGCTAGAGCTTTCTTTTGGTGGTATTTAATAACCGATGATCTTGTTTTTTACAATATAAAGTAAAAAGGTGAAACATTTTAAAAAATATTCTAGTTTCCCATACAGTACCTTCTGGTACAGAACTTATTAAACAATAGAGCCAGGACAATACAAAAACCTCACAAATGTACAGGTCATACACAGAGGGAAGAGGAAGTGAAGGGTCACATACAATGGAAGAATTAGAGGAAGTCTATTCCACAACACTAACTGTTAAGAAGTCTTTCCATATCAGAGAATAAATCTTTTTCTCCAGATGCAAAAAGCGCCACCTTGCCTCTTGTAAAGACCCTATTCCCTTGCCTAACCCTAGCATCTTTTTAACTGTGCTATTACACCTGGGGAGTGAGAAAGTCTGCCCGATCACAGGATCACTGTGACTGTCCCGTTAATTACCAGGGACCAAGAGCTTTTTTTGACTGTCTCAGAGCATGCAGTGAGCGCACTCTTAGCACAGAATTTTTTGGATCGCCCATGGATGCATATGTGTGGCATGTGGGCATTAAAGCCCAGCCTGTTGCGGATGCACAGATGTGCTATGTGGGTGTCCACAGATTAAAATGGCAGTGGTGGTAAAAGTTCTTGATATGGAGGACCTTTGCCTGTGTCATCACCAAAGGGCCACACATAAAATTCGGAGAATATTTGTTATCAGAGACAACAGACAACAGAATATAGTCTATGGGTATGATACAAGAGATGTCAGAGACTGCAGACATGTTGCAAACATGATGCAAGAGATGGTCCGAGACTGCAGACATGGTGCAGGAGATGGTCAGAGACTGTAGCAGTGGTGGCCCGTCCATAAGGGGCGCATGGGTGCCCCCCCCATCCGGCCTCCTAATCTACATGCTGGGTGCCAAATGCAATGGATTCCAATACAGGCGGGGTTTAAGCACATGATCAGAGCCAGAGGCTCTAATAACCTTCAAAATAGAGTGGGCTCAGGACACAGAGCACTGCGCTCCAAGCCCACCCAGTTGTGTGACACCGGTGAATGAATATTCATTATTGTCTACTAATTCTCCTCCTGGCCACTCAGAAAGCGGGTCTGAGACCTATTTCCTGATTAGTCGAAAGAATAAGCTTTGCTGGCTGCCGAGAGGAGGAGGGAGGATACGCAAGGCGAGGAGACGCATGGTAAGCTAGCCGGCTGTTCATCCATCGTCCAGAGGGAAGCCAGAGGAGAGGCTACATTGGATGCTGGGAGGAGGAGGGGGGAGACTCGAGGAAAAGAGACACAAGCGGAGCTAGTTGGCCACCCGGGGCAAGTGTTGCAGTCGGGTGATCGACCGTCCGGGAGGGGGAAGTGCGGGTGACCTGACGGGGGGTGGCTGGCTGTGCACTGTTTGCCCCACTCTCCAAAAAAATACCACCAGCACCCACTGGACTGCAGACATTTGCAGGGGCCGTAGGGCTGCACAAAAAGTGCCAAAGGGGCTGCATGCAACCACTCGGTCACAGGATGGACACCAGCACCCATTGGACTGCAGACATGGTTCAAGAAATGGTCAGTGACTGTGGACATAATACATGAGATGATCAGAGACTGTGGACATAATACATGAGATGATCAGAGACTGTGGACATAATACATGAGATGATCAGAGACTGTGTACATGTTACAAGCGATGGTCAGATATTGCAGACATGATACAAAATGGTGAGAGAATGCGGACATGATACAAGAGACTGTCAGAGACTGTGAACTTGCTATAGGAGTTGTTGGAGACTAGGGACTTGCTTCAGG